>NW_007577932.1:80924-151859 GCF_000690725.1 Stegastes partitus
CACTTTCATCGATTAGGAAAGGGAGAGCAGCAAAGCACCAGCCATGTTCTTTCTCTCTCTCTTTCCCTCTCTCTCCCTCTGTCTCTCCAGGGTCCTTTGTCCATGAAGAGAGCGATATAATGGCCCTTTGAGAGGGAGTGAAGGAGGGAGGCAGGAGATGGAGGAGAGAGGCGAGGGACGAGATGGAGGAGAAGGGGGCAGGAGGAAGATGAGGAGGAGTTGGGGGGGTGATGACTGTGGTGTCTAGAGAAGGATAGGAGAGTTCAGGCCTTGCGGCATGGGGGGAAGTGTACAGAGGGATGGTGGAAGGGGGAGGGAGCAGGGGAGAGGTAAAGAAAGACACCAAGGCGAGAAGAGAAAGTCTCAATGACAAAAGGTCGGGGCAGCTGGGCTTAGGGCGACAGGGACCAAAGGGAGCAGCGGGATAATCTGCTAAAGCCCAGAAAGGAGAGATTCAGCATGCGCGCCACCCTCGTAGGGCCTAAGAGCAAATTTGCACATAAATAAGGAGCCAACTTTGCTTTGAACGGGAGGTCGAGGGAGAAAGCATCAGAAAGAGAGAGAGAGTCAGAGATACAGAGCGAAGTGCCGGAGCCACAGCTGCCTGCTGGCTGGTCGCAACCGGACCTAGACAAAGTTCAGCATTTCAAGCTCCGCAAGGGAGGATTTTTTTTCCTCATGTTTGAAAAAAGTAAGCAAAGATATTTATCATTTATCCCCCCCTCCCCTCCACCTTAGTTTTCCTTCCTCTCCTTAGCTCCTGGCCCTGAGCTTTCTCCGTTCGGCCCTCAAAGACTCCTCAGTCTTCTGTGTCGACATCTGTGGACTCAGGGGACAAGTGTGTGTGTTTTTGAGGGCTGCAGGCTTTGTTGTGGCTGCACTGCACCTCTGAGATGCCAAACTATTAACGATGACATACAGGAACACTGCAGAAATACAGTGATTTACAATAAAAACACAAAAATAGAATGAATGTGTAAAGAAGAAAATATTTTTAAAATTACATAAAGTGCATGTGCACATACCTATAAAATCGAATGCACTTTCCACATGCACAAAATATGAGTTTTATCTAAATTACACTGAGTGGCGCAAAATCATACCTCAGTTGTAGAGTCAATACTTCAAAATCAACGAACCCTCAACGACATCCTTTCATGACTCACCATAGATCTACAGGATAAAGGACTCCTGAGTTCATCTGCTAAGTCAACGCCATGTAAACTGCAGTTGGTCCTCCTGTCTTTGAAAATGAAAGTCAAAGTATGTGCACCAATGGAATACACACCCTAAATTTACATCATATAATTTACATACACAGATGTTTGTCTTAAGTCTTACATTTTCTCCTGAAATACCAATGCGATACCCACTTGTGTGTCACCTGCGATAAGGTCAAGTAGAAATAACAAGCTACTACGTTATTGAAGCACTTACTGTATCATTCATAACGCTAAAGAAGAGTTCTTGTGGAGACGAGTGATTCAGGAACGACTTGAGCCAGTGCAGGTGCCCATCGATCAGCTTTGGAAGTTATGAACTGGCTGTCATTTCCCTTTCATGAACAGCTCAATAGGTATTGACTGCAGATGAAAAGCGTGTGTAAGTATGGCCAGCCTAGAGGACACAACAAAAAAAAGAGGAGACGACGAGGAGAGCTCAATGAGGGCAGCATATGGGCCCTTGACATGTACGGTCATCAGTGCATCCAGATGGACACACAAAGACTAAGCTCAGACAATAAATTCTCTCCCATGCACTGTGCTGCATTTTTTTACGTAAGGCCAAGGCTGACACAGACATACAGGCAAACATTAACACCCCTGTAAACACACGACACATCTAACTAAGTGGCCTAGTGTGGTTTGAGACGTGATGAGATCACAGTAAGAACACATTGTCATGTGGAGAGGAAACAGGAGGGGAGATAAAGATGGGGATTGGAAACGCAAGACGTGGAGGGGTGGTGGGGGGGTGCATGGTGGACAAAGGTGTATAGATGAGCAGCACTGTGGGAGAGCGGGGGATTTGCGGAGGTGGCGTGTGGCCATGTCACTGTGCAGACCTCGAGTCGTTGTGTGTGCAGTCGGTGGACATTGACAGGCATGTGTCGCCTACTGAGCACCATCCAGATCACAGACGTCCTACAAGGCGCAGATGAAGGGAGGGCTTTGGGCCTCCCTAATCCCGGCTCATCCATGTTCCATGTTTCGCGGCTCCCGACCATGCTTAGCAGAATTTCACGGCGGAGTCTTTCCGCAAACCTAAAACCAGCGTGCTACACTAAAGGGATAAGGCCGGGTGGCAATAGGATGAGCAACCTTTTGTCAGTCAAAGGCACCTCTTGGTCTCATTCAACTGTGGTGAACACTATCTTTCTTTGCGCTCCTCTTTTACATTTTCTTTTACTTCACATTTACATCTGATATTTTTTTTGGGTCTGTCTAAACTTCTGGTGTTTCATTTCCTTATCCTTTAGTCAACCTCAGTTCTTTCTTAGTTCTTTACGCGAATGCTCTGAGTATAGCAGATATTTTTTCAGGGATGAGGCACAGACACAGGGTGGGGGTAAAGAATGGAATTAAAGAAGAAAAAGGAAGAAGGAAATAAAGGGTAGAAGGTAGATAGCAACCTCCCCCAGCAATTTACTTTGCTGAACAGGAGCGCCCACAGAAAAAGAACCAAGGTTTGAACTGCTGCCATCTGATGCCAGCTGATGCCATCCTTCTCCCTGAGACACAGGCATACTGCTGCGGGCGCAAAGGGAGCAAATCCACACCAGAACTAAGTCTCCCTGAAGAATAGCAAAGCAGGAAGACAACAACTAAGCACGTTAGTTTCACCTCCACGAATATGTATGTGTGTTGGCAGGGGAATGAAAGATGAGTGGCCCTTTGCAAAACCTAGACAATTACAACAGAGCGGCACTGTTGTGTGCTGTACAAATAACGCCTCCCCAGGAATCACCGGTGATGGGAAGCAAATGTGAAAGCTGCCATTGGTTTTTTTGTGACGAGCAGAAGAATGCGGATATTTACTGCATGTTATCTCAAAACCCAAACACATTAGGGGCTATTCAACACATAGAGGGTTGAATCTTTCAGCCCATTCATTCTGGGCATTTTCATCATTCAGTTTGTCTTTAGGGCAAATTATCTTCTTTAGATTGGTTTTGATTCTATGCAGTCTGCGGATCTGCATGATGAAATACTTCACTACAGTTGAAATCCTACAAGGAATGCACCATTAGTTTAAAATCACCCGGTATATCATGCTCTGTACGTATACAGCAAAGGTATACTGAAGAGGCACATTGCAGAATCCAAATCAGGCTGATCTCACAGCAGAACACTTCCTTTGTTGTTTGTGAGCCTTAAGTTACCTCCCTGTAGCCTACTCACACATCCTAATTACATGATAGATAGGCCTATCCTAGCAGTATAGTGTGATCGCTAGCCTGTCTCTGTCTCTGTGCTTAGGCATACAGCCGACTGCTGAGCAGTTTACTTCAGCTTTGATAGCAACAGCATCAACAGCAGGACCTAATGGGGTGCATGACCGAGAGATCTGAGCACAGGCCTTCCATATGCATCTCCCCACTGCATCACAAATCTCATGCAGCATTACCATGGGCCTCGGAGAGAGGGGTAAGCTACGCTACGCTAGCGATGTTCAGTCACGTAACATCACAGTAAATGGGATTTTTCAAATTTGTGTGTGTGTGTGCGTGTGTGTGTGTGTGTGTGTGTGTGTGTGTGTCTGTGTGTGTGGAATGTGAGCACAGCCTCTTTGGGTTTGTAATTTGCAGGGACTGTGAGGGAGCGTCACTAGTGTGTGTCTGAATTTCTTGTGAGTGAATGTGGGTCTGAATGTGTGTACGTGTAGAATATCATTATGCGTATGCGTGTTTGTAACGGCCTCTGTGCAAGTACATGGTGAGATGTTGTTTACTGGCTCTTCGGCGGCTAGACTGCATGACGGCATCCAACACCGTGGGGGTAAAATAGCGAATGGGTGAGGGGAGACAGCGCCAGGGTTATATAGCGGCTAACTGGGGAGCTGTTTAGTTTTATGTTAATTGAAGGGGCTTACACAGAACTCTATTGACAGTTAACATGCCCTTCAAGGTGTTCTTTGTGGTTCAGCACTTCTGTCAAGACAGAGGCAGTCATTTTGCTTCACCTTTATTTATATGCTTGACTACTCAGAACATTATGGAACACTGTGGGGCCCAGTAATAGATGTAGGAGGGGGGCAGGTGTGTGTATGGGAGGTCAGATGCCTTGCAGACGACCCAACCAGGTGTCTGGGCCCTCCGTGACTCATCCAATGGGGATGGCTGTCCATGATGGGGTAACCAGGGGAAAGGGAAGAATAGAAAATAAAGAACGAATATCTTTATTTTTTTTCCCCCTACATATTATGCAAACTTGACAAGGCAAGAAGACAACTAAGAGAGGTTGAGGGTAGATTCTTTTCGCGTGTAAGGTCATATGTCTTAAAAGGGTAATACTTGAAATGGCACCTTTTTTTGACCTCCACAACAATGATTATACATGTTGACCTAGATACAAATAAATACAGACTGAATTTCACATGTCCCCGCCTGTACGTTTGAAGCAAAGAGGCATATTTCATTTGAATTCATGAACACACTTTAAGACAGTTTTGATAAGTGGAGTGTGAGTGTCACTGCCATTTCATGTCTAATTGGTTGGGGGAACATCTCTAGACAAGACCAGACAGGGTTTCCCACTCCAAGATCAGAGGGCTCAAACAGCAGCCCAGTCTTCCATCACGCCACCAAGGTCACCTGTCACTTAGCACCCCTCGACCACTGTGCATGTTTGATTTGGTTGACACATTAACAGACAACTGTGACATTTAGTTGTGGATGCTAAGAAGACTATGCCCTTTAAACTCCATCTTCACACTCAACAACCCTGTGATTCTGCCAGAGCAGCAACAGGCCATGTTTTAAAAGTGTAATCACCAATTAGTAAGTGATTAAAAATGCATTGGAATCAATTAGTATTTAACATAAGGTGAAGTTAAACCATACCGCAGTAGCCTCTGTTGCTGTACCACCACCCTACACCCTCTTAATCAAATACACGCAAAACTCATTATGCAACCACCAAATTAGCATCAGCACTTCTGTGCTCCATGGAAATAACGAGGCACTGATACAACAAACATTGTCATTTTCGGTCAATAAGACGAGAAAGACCTCCCAGTTAAAGGACGGTGATGAAGTACAACAGGACGGAATGAAGTCGCTGTACTAATATTAGCATGGTTGAGAAATGTCAAGCTGGTGAGGGTTGCTACATGGCTACAGCTAATCATTTAGGTTAATTGAGGTTTCCAGAAAGCTGGCTCTTGTAAATTCCCCATCTCTGCTTTATGTGACTGCTCCCCCACAAAGTCTGCATGTGCCAGAAGTGAAAAGGAGCTATCCACCCTGATTAAGTAACCCGCTATTATCACAGTATGACCTACCACTAATTGGATGAGATACCAATTGATGTTACAAGCTAAGGTGGGCAAGGTTGGGAAAAAAAAATTCACATACCCTTCCTACATATGAATGCCGTAATAAGCCCGGCTGTAGTTTTGGAGATGACTTGTAAACTTGTCAATGGGAAAGCAAAGTCCTTCTAATCACTGGGTCTCTACAGAGTCTATTTCTGCTACCATCTTGTTCACCTTTGTGGCCTGGTCAGGTTGGCAAATCAATGGCACGGGGGTCAAAATGCCTGCCTGTGTGACCAAGGTGGCTGACCAGATGCAAAGCATACACTCCGCTATGGCACTGGATCCTGAACACATACACAAACCTGCTCGTCGTGCAATAAAGATGATTTAGCACTTTAACTCTACCTGCCCGCCACCAGTCTCAGGTTTGTGTGCCTTTTGATTAATCATGGGCCAAGAGGGATTTATTGTATGGGGGATATTTGCCTCAGCGATTTAATAATGGTAGAGGAGGTACACAATTAATCAGAGGGGGTCCACACATGCCCCCCTTCTAAAAAAACTTGTAGAATTAATGACTATGAATATGTATATTTGTTTGTTAGTGTTGTACAGCGTGGGCATACTTGTAGCTAAGTTGCATTTCGTGCATACAGTGCTCAATAGTTGTCCCGTTCTCTGTGAACATTGCCCATTGTGTGCTATGAATATATATCTATCTCATGGGTGGCCGGATATCATTGCACTAGTATAGGTTGGTGGAACTGCTTATTATTGTGTTCTGATTCTGCATCTAGGGGTCTATCAGATATCTCAACTCCCGTCTGTACACATGTAGACACACTTATAAATAGAGAGAAGACACACACACACACACATATATACACACACAGTGCCACATATCTTCATCTTCCCTTTCCCCCTGTGCTGCAAATACGCTCCCAGGCTCGTGCAGGTATGGGGAACCTCCCTCCCATTCTCATAATCATGTACGAGCAGCCTGGCACTATAGAAAAATAATGATGTGCCGTCCTGTTGGCTCATTTATCAGCATGTTTTACAACAGGCGCCGGGTGGAAGTAATTAAACTCTGCCATCATTACAATGAGCCAGGCCCCCCTCTTAATAGACACCCAATGAGACACTAGAGGCTTGCCTGGTAATTGTAGCTCCAACTATTTCTATCTCTCTCTATCTTTCAGTGTCTGTGTGCATGTGTGTGTGTGTGTGTGTTTGTCTATCTACAATCCCCTTGTTTCATGTGTGGTTTTAATTAGTGAAGAAACCGAGCTGATAAGCAATTGAGAAAAAAGAGCATGGGCAAGTGAATTAAAGAAAGAAGGTTGGGGTCTTTGCTCCCGCGTGTCACTTTGACCCTCTTTAACAATGGATAAGTAAAATTAATCCATTCAGTAGGAAATATGGTTTACGACATCTGCCATCAGCGAAGCTATACAGAAAGTTGCAACAGACCATTGATTAAAAACATGCCTTAAATTATGGGTGTCCACATATGCATCAACACAGCCTGCTCAGAAGAACCAAGAAAGGACACTGAAAAAGGAAAAAGAGAGTGTATGAGGCCCGTGATTCGATAAACAGATAAATACCTTCCATATATAATCTGGCACTTATAAGATTTCTGAAATAATCTAATAAAAGCACAAATTGATCCTCTCCGGGGACTATGCAATTGAACCATGTGAACTGTCCTCTGTACGTGCTTTTACAGCAGTGTTCTTGGATATCATTAAGAGCCTGGCCTCTCAAGCTCAACACTGTTTTAAAAATCAAACTCTTATTTATGTAACAAAGAAATGCTGCTAATAAAATGAATGACGTTTGATCCGTCCCTGAGACCATATTGAATGAGTCAGGCAAGTTGGCTTGGTCAGACTGAGATATTTTAAGCTCATCTATCATGCTGAAGCAATGATGAGCACTTTTCTCAAGGATACACCAGCTATTAAGCTACCTGATTGGAGATTTACATTAGATCACTTGCCAGCTCACTATACGCAGTGGTTCCTTTACCATACCTGCACCATTTAGTATCACTTACAGCTCTAATGGCACAATTACCCTTCACCACCAGCACTAATAGTGCTCTAAAAGAACCTTTTGACGTAGGGCTGATGTTACGACCCTCGTACATACCCCTTCAAACCCCCATCTAGCTCCCAGTCCAATGTCTGCACTCAGCTCCTCCAAAGTCCCTGATCGCTGGATATCGATTAGGACCATGACCCCAACTGCTACCCCCACTCTCTAACACCAGCCCTCCTCCTACTTATCAGGCTCCTTCCTTTACCATGCTCTCTCCACCCACCCTAATCCCATGATAATCAAATAGGCCCAGACTGGCTCTTCAGCGCCGTACCAATTAGCTGGTGAGCAGGTCTGGGGCTAGTGATAGTGGTACCAGCAACAGCGGCAGCAAACACAGTAGTATCCAGGGAGGCTGTAAACATCCATTAGCAGTTAACCGTCCCTACTCATTTTTCCTTCCCAAAGCTCTCTCATTAGTGCAGTGAGCCCTGACAGGTAAACAGCACTAATGGGAATGGCCTATCAATAAACGCCTTGTGTGTTAACAGGAAGTGCTAGCAAGGGGACAGAAAATACAGACCAACAGCGATAAAGAGGTGGAAGGGGGAAATTCTCTGATATAAATAGCTATAAACATGGGGAGGTGGTGGGTTATTAGTGATTGATGTTACATTGTGGTCTCTGTGTTTCTAGGCGCTCTGCTTAAAGGAGGGGTGAATGTACTGCTGCAGAAACAACTCGGCAAGACAGGGTAGAAGAAGTCTTTGGCCAAGACAAGATCTAAGACGTGATCTAATAAATTGTGATCTCAAGTGTTTTCAAAGTTGCTTCGAAGCGACTGTGGCAATGTTGGTATATAGTTGCCCTGGGGGTAGCACGGGCACTTCAAGGCATGATCGCAGGTGTTTCCAACACCATGTTTATGTGTGGGTATTGTGAGCTGAAGAACAGCACTTTGTGTTAATGCTTGTACTTTGTGTATCACCACTCACATGAAAGAGAGACGAAAACTGGAGAGAGACACAGGGAGGGACTTAAGAGAAAGAAAGAGAGGAAAAGAGTGTAAGGGTAGGAAGAAGGACTGAGGGGGCTGAGGAGAGATGAGAGAGAGATGTTATTTATGTTTGGAGCAGGTTCACTCTGAGTTCACCTTACCATGAGACGTCCCCGAGCGGTGACAACCATACCGGTGCTGATGTGTGTCTGTGAGCATGTGTGTGTGTGTGCAACCTCATCGCTTGTGAGTGTATCCCTGCTTTCTTTTTCTTAACATAAACATGTATGCAGGGAAGTGTGTGCATATGTGCATCTGAACTGGGGGTCAACCACTGAGGAGTAACATCTTTGAGAGGACAAAGCTTGTGGGGTGGATGCACTACATGGTGTACTGTATGTGCTCTGTGTGTGTGTATGTGTGTGTGTGTGTGTGTGTCGAGGGCCCATTACTACGGCTGTGGAGCACTAAATCAGCAGTGCTACTGCAGTGGATAAAGCCAATGATACACGGATTACATCCACACTCAGTCTCTGCTGCCCGCATTTATCCACAGCCAGACAGATAAAGAGACAGCGCATGCATGTGCGTGTGCCTGCGGGTGTGTGCAAGACCGTATATGGGCCTGCGCCTGTATTTATCTATGTGTTTGTTCATTTTGTGTACGTGCTTTAGAATGCATCCGTGTGCTGGGTTGTGCCATTCTAGGCTCCACACACACACACACACACACACACACTTCCTTAAATTCAAGTGTGCATTTACACCGCTAAGTGAGATATAGACTGACAGATATACAGAGAAAGACATTGAGTGCAAGACTTAACTGCCATCATCAAGCAGGACCCTGTTTGAGCAGCGTCTGTAGCCTGAGGTTGTATGGACTCTAATCCACTGCCAGCCTGCTCCAATAAACAGCACCTTATCCGTGTCTTTCTGAGCTCACATTTACCACTTCAACTGCAGCTACGAAAACCCACTGGCACAGCACTAATTTTTTTATATAAAAAACATTTTTTTACAGCTTACTGGAGTTGAAAACTGCAGTGGTTCCTGATAAAAGTACAGATGGAGACCCAGGAATTCTATAATTCCAAAAGCAAAGGTTGAATGGCGAGATTAAAAGAAATCGCAGATGACAGTCGTGGCAAAGTTGTCACACAAAGTCAAGCTTTTCTAATCATTTTTTGCACAGTTTTTATGTACACTGTCTAGTTCCAGGTACAATCCTGTCTCCAACATCCTTCCTAGCTCCAGCCTTCTCCTCCAACACCAGCCTCATCCCCTATCCTGTGTTAGACCTCCTCTGGTCTAATTACACAGGCTGACCTCCCACAGGTCGCCCGAGTAAAGGCCCCCTAAAGATCAATATTCATTCTTTTAGATCTGTCATCCGCTTTTGACACTATCGACCACGTTCTGAGTCTGCTCTCCCCCTCTCTGTTCTTTATTCATCTATTTACCCTCACCCCCCTACCCCTAGATCAGTGCTCAAATTTGGTCTGTTCTCACTGATATGGAAAGATTTGGAATTTTGCTCGCTTGCATACTGTTACTTGTAATTTGACTTGCCACTTACATTCAAACCGAAAACATCAAAAGTAGAGAGGATTTTGAAAAGCGCAATATGAGTTCTGCCAGACTTGGTGGCGAAAAGCACAACCTCCACAGTCCCGTAAATGTAAGGTAGTGGCCGACCATCCCTCCGCTATAAAGACATCATGTGTGTAGACTGAATTGGATTATGGCCTGGTTCACTTGGGACTGGAAATAAGCAAATATAAGTCTTCTTGATCATTCACCTTAAATCACACTTCTTGCCCACTGAGTCCAGAAAAGCTGCAGGTGATTCAGAGTGAAAGCACTGCTATTAATTCAATTTAAGCTCACACATATGGATGGCAATAAACAGGGTGAGCAAAGATGCTGATGCAAGGATAGAATCAAAGTTTGCACGCAGCCATGTGCACTCACACTTTCTTTAAGACTAACACAACTCCATGAGTAACATTAAAAATTAACTTGACTTTACGTGTATATATATATATATATATTGTTTGTTTTTAGTGTCTGAGGTTATATGGGGTAAGAGGGTAAAAGTCCAGTATCCTGAGCTAAATTCAGACACTCATCTTTCCACCTGTAGTACATCATTGACTTTGGCTGGGCCCGCTAGCCTCATATTCTCCACAGCAGTATTATTGTAGATAAGCACCACGTGGCTAATGAACAGAGAGAGGGCTTGTTGAAGGTCAGCCTCTTCATTTAAGGGGGCCCTCCAATGAGCTGCCCCACTCTGCATGGCTAAACGCATCATCATAATAATGCCAAGGCCCCACCGTTTTAAAACTCTTGCATCTTTTTTTTTTTCCACCTCCACCCCCCCCCCCCACACACACCACCCAATATTGCCTGGCATACTTTACTTTACGTCTCTGATATTCCCCTTCATCTGAATTATGTTGATTTTCCCGTTTCTTTCTGAAAGGCTTTTAAAGGTCTTGGCAATTATCCGTTTCTGGATGTGCTTAGAGAAGGATGCTGTCCATCCAGTGTCTGCTGATGATAGGAAAACATGATTTAACACAATCAGAGATGCAAAGCAAGGCTGGATAAGGGTGCTGATGTGACCGGGTGCCAAGGCCGGCCAAGGTCACGTTCATCTGCATGATTAAGGGAGATGAATTCTGCCCTGACCTCTGGATTATGCCAGAAGGAAATACTAGAGTGTGTATGAGCGTATCTGTCTGTGTGTGTCTGCCGATGACCAGCCACGTGTCCTTTTTTTGTAATTTGGAAATATTGTTTTGAAGTTATGAGATTTAGAGATTCCCACCACTTGTCTGCCACTGTTACTAAATTACAGTACTTATCTACTTCTCCCATCCCTCTCCTCTACACTAAACTGGTGGATATTGTGAGGTGCAGGGAGTCTTTCTGTTCATGTTCACGTCCTTCCTCCACCTCTCCTCCTCCTCCTGGGTAAAGGGGAGCCGACTGTGGTCTCCCTACTCTCTACTGTCCCCTCCTGGAGGGACCAGGCAGCTGGTTTCCACACACTGACAGCTGCCCATCACATTCACAATGCAGAGATTCTCATTCATAAGGACCCTGCACTTCCATTAAAATTTAAACAATACAGAACTGTGTTGTTTAATGCTGCTTCTTTTTTAGATATCGGTATTAATATTAGAAACACCTTCCTCACTTTGTTCAAGGGTCTCAGTGAAGGAAATTTCCCTGCAAGAAACTAAAGTTTATGTCTGCAATCTGCATTAATAAGAAGTGGGAAGAAAACCTGGTGTGCAAAACTTTTATTGTCTTTTGATTACCAAACTCAGAAGTGAGCTGTTTATTTTTTCCACACTGTGTGCTATTTTAATCTATCTGCTTTATTGTCCTTCAAATAATGAAATGTGAATACCATACTGCAGATCTTTGCTGAAAGCATTCATTTAGCGGATAATTTTGTGTCTGCAATCAGGAAAGGGTGACAGTGCCCCCTTTTAGCATAGTACTGTATATTAAGACACAGCATGTTGCATACTGTAAGGTATATATGAAATGAAGGTTATTTCTGTTGAACCTTATGGATCATTTCCTTAAAATTCTTGCCCGTATCCTTGTTTCTTACCAATACCTACTCCTTGTTTCTGTAAGTGTCCAGGCCAGCTCTACAGCCAGGCCCAGTATGCCAGCTGGCTGGGGGAACAGTCAGAAGCCAGAAGATTTACCCACCCCCCTCGAAAAAGTCCCCCCGTCTGAATACTAATGCAGCAATGCTACCAGGGCCACAGTGCGGGAGAAGATGGGAGCAAGGAAAAGAAAAGACGCAAAGAACGAAGAGAAGAAGAGAAATAGCGAAGTGTAGGTGGAAATGTGTGTGTCTGGGGGTGTGCTCTTGAGATTTCATGCCTGCACACTAAAACACACACCATCCTGAAATGCTTTATTTGCCCCACCTTTGCAGTTAAGGAGAAGGTGATTCAGGGAAAAAAAACTACCACCAAGGAAAATACCACCAAATTATTGCAGGTAAATCTTCAGCCACTACTTCTCCCAAGCCTTACATTCTTTCCTCCCAGAGACCTGTACTGTTTTCAATGCCCCAACGGACACAAGAACGATGGGGGGGAGGTGGTGAGGTGGTGCAGAAGGAGGAGAACAAGAGTGAGAACTCGCCACAGCAGAGGGCCAGGTGTCAATCACCTCCTCAGGTGGGCTTCAGAAACACACACACACGCATGTACCATGCACCACCAATATCTAGGGGGAATTAAAAATACACTAGCAAAGAGCGGAAAGGGGAGAGAGAAAGAGGATGAGAGACAGTGAGATGGTAAAAAAAAAGAAAATAGGAAAAAAGTAGTAGTGCAAATGGGACAAAGGGGATGTGCAGGGAGATGGGCCTGGATGATGCAAAGGTCAGAAAAAGAATTCAAAGAGCGCAAAGTAGATTCAGTGAAAGTCATTACCTACCACAAATTACCTGGGCAACAAGCTTAAAATAAATAAATAAATCAGTTTACATCAACAACAGAGGAGAGCGGGAGAGACTGGGGAGATGCACACGAAGAGCTGAGGGGTGGGAGGGAGGAGGAGGAGAAAGAGGAGAAGGATGGGAAGGAGGCGGAGGGGGGCAGTGGCAGGAGAAGGATGAAAAATCGATGGACAAACAAGTGAGAGAGTGCTTGCAAAAAGGAAGCCAAAGGGGGGAAAATTAAGCATTTAAAGAAATTCTGTTTTGGTGGTGTGGAGGAGGATGAGAAAAGGAGAGGCGGGGGAGGAGGTGGGAAGCCGGGAGCACAAAAGCGCCTGAGGGTGGAGGGGTGTGAGTGTGGTAGAGACGGGCGGACCACAATGCCCTGCAGCTCGATAGGGTTGAGTGACCACATCAGGTCTAGAGGCAAGCGGCGAGACATGGGCAAAACCCAATGGCTTTAAGTCAAGAGGATTAGATTCAGGGTCTCTCACTCTCTCTTTCTTTAACCCCCTTTCCCCTTCCACCTCTCACCCACCTCCCCCCTGGCTTCATGTGTGTTAGGTGAACTGCCCCAGTGCTGGCCATCCAATCAGTGAAGAGAAGGACCAAAGTATTACTAATAGTCTGGTTTTAATGTTTCAAGTGGTAAACCGGAGACCTGGCCCGTATGCTCGGCACCAAGGTAAACAGGTCAATAGTATTGATCCTGATCCTGACTCTCTCTCTCTCTCTCTCACACACACACACACACACACACACGCGCGTGCACGCATGCGCACACACACACGCACGCAAGTGTGTGCATACAGTTTCTCAGCTCAGAAACATAGAATGCATTAGAGGCTTTCTGCATTGCACCGAAGTTGAGGACGGGGAGTTGACACATGCATGCACTCAGACACACAAATGGAAACACACAAGCAGATACACACACACACACCTACACACACACACACACACACACACCTTTTTTTTTTAAATATTCACACATGTAAAACAGCAAAGCAAACCCTAATACTGAAATCTCACAGGCTTCAACACACTTTGACATTAAACCAAACAGGTACACACAAATACATATCGACACCGTCATATTGTCATGTCTAATTTCACTCCGTCAAACAATACGATAAAATACGTGGTGGGTAGCAGTCTCCGCAACAGCAGCTGCACCCAAACACGAATGCAGAGCAAATCATTTGAATACAGATTCCTATTGTCCTTCTTATGTCAATAAAACTCAGCAGTGCTAAGGAACTAGCGTGGTCAGCAACATTATGGGACTAATTAGCATTTTCTTCTTTCTTCTGCTGGTTGATCTATTTAAACAAGCCTGGGGGGTCTGCTGTACTTACTGTAATTAAAGCAAAAGGAGCAACTCTTGCTTGAGAGAAGTGAACACATAAAGGCTTCCTCACTAGGGGGACCTAAGAACCGCACAGCTCAGAATCCCAGAGTGGTTTTTATACATGGAAATACAAGGGGCTGTACAAAAGGTAAATGTTGCAGGTGAGTGCTGTGGTTTGTGAGTTTTCTACCCAAAGGGACTCAGATTTGAGCCTCAATATGGCCACACTTGTTGAAGAATTCCTTGAATAATACTCACTTAACCCGTAGCCTCTGCAGGAGCAAAGCAAAGTTGCTGAGGCTGCACCCCAGCCAGGCAAAAGAAAATTCCTTTTCGGCAATGCAAAAAAAAAGAATATCAAAAGTGATAATGAAAGGAGCTGTGTCGTGGAAAAACTGCTGCAATAAATACACAATCCTTTCTTCTCTATACTGAGGAGAAAGGAGGTGAAATAGGGAAAAAAAAATGTAAAAAGAAATCTTGGAGAAAAGTTTTTCAGGACAAACTAGTGATAGATTTTATTGGCAGATATGAGATCAAATAGACAACTCTCACTGCTCAGGCTTTTCTGGCTGCAGGCCATTTTTTGCAGTATCGGTGATCACTGAGGCATTAAAAACACAGCAATGACACCAATGTAATGCAGCCATTCTGCTCAAGATTATGACACTTAGCATGGATTGGATAACCCTTATTAGGGCGTTCATTTAAGCTAATATGAGGCAAATTATAGCCTGTCATGACACAGATACCACGGCTGTTTAGACAAGGGCTGACACTAAGGAACTGCCGTTGGATGATGTGGCCTGATGTGATTGATGCAACAATTTCTCTCATGTGAAGTATCCCTAATCAGAAGGATATGATTATTTTATAAGTGTATAATTACATCTGTGTTGTTTTGAAAGGAATTGTCCTCAAACTTGATGTCGTTTTTTTTAAGAATCATTAAATAATTTTAAAAATATAAGCATGCCCTGTCATTTGCTGCTAAAACACACACAGATCGCCTCCGAGGAGCAAATGAGAGTCTTTCTCTAACGGCTCAATGCTTTCAGTCCGCGCTTCCCGCTTGTTACAGCTCTGTTCCTGCTCAAAAAGGCTGGCACTAAGTGGCAGCACCCAGGCCTTCAAGCATATGCAGCTGCCAATGTTGTTTCTACACACATATGCACAGAGACATAGATTATTCGTTTGGCTCGCTCCTCGCTTGCAAAGCCTTCTCTCCTCTGACCAGCAAGGCATCTGAGCCCCTTTCACACAAAAAAAACCTGGACACTGCAGTATCAACAACACAACAAATCAAAAAAAGTAAAGAGTAGATCAAATTCTGTGCATTTACAAAGAATGGGTCAGTGCTGGATGAAGGACACACAGGCTCATATAAGTTCATAACAACAATGTTTTGTGCCTCAGAACCTTTTGCATCAGTGTGAAAGGTGTTGACAAAAGGCTTTGAATTTGCATCAACTTAATGAAAGGCTTCTTAAATGCAAATGAACAGGATACGTGTGAGCAAATGTCTTTTACACTGAGAAATCCATCGAAACGTTGTTTAAGATTGTATTTCTTTGAATATTTTCAGTCATGATTAGAAACTCTCTGCAATTAAATATGACAAATGCAGTGCGTATCCACGACAAGTCCAAGTCTATACTATTCAGAGCAGTTCACACAGCGTGCAGCGACACGCGGGTGTGTGCATTGTGACATGTTCATGGACACGTGTGTGTACGCTGTTGTCTGTTTCTACATGCTTACATGATGTGTTCAAGTGCATGCAAGTTGTGTGTTCTTGTATATGTGTAAGCCCTGGGGAGAAATCCTGTCTTAAGTTGTGTGTGACAGCCAGCCATCCTGCCAGATCAAGACCTGTCAGCCATGCAACCCAGCCCCGGCTACATCCCGGCGGTTCCTCCTCCTCTCCTTCTCCCATCCCTTTACTTTTTTCTCTCCATCCATGCTGCAGTCTTAAACAAGCACCAGCACTTATCAGCCAGAAAAATAATTGGGAGGTCTGCCGCCTGCAATACGCTGGTCCTCCCCTCTGTCCATCCGGGTTGCTTCAGCAATGTCAGCTCCCATTAGGGAGAACGCCGGGTGCCAGAGCAAAGTCTGACTATCTCTATCACTGGCTCTCTTTCTCAATGTGTCTTCCTTACATTTTTTTTTTCTAAGTTCAATGCATTATCCACCTCTCTATTTAGAGAATCATAAGTTAGATGAGAGGGTAAAACTGATATGGAAACAAGCAAATTGGAAAAAAAATCAAAATTCAAAATATATTTTACAACAATGGAAAGTTGCTGTGTATCTGTTTGTTTCTCCCTCTGACTTGGCAGGAGAAAGGAGGGAGGGAAGGAAACATGCATCTTCTCCCTTAAAGGGTCTACAGAGAGACAAGCGAAGGGGGATGTGTGGCGCTGGGCCGAGTGGACAGCATTGTGGGCGCTCTCTGTAGCATCAGTACGTTGTCACTGTCATGTCACAAGGCCGTCTGAGCGTCTCATGCGGTCGAGACGGCTGGCAAGCAGGGAGACCGAGAGATAGATCCAAGAGGCCAGCGGGAGTTGATGTTGATGTTGCACTGCTGTTGTAGCGGACATGTAGTGGCATGTGTGCGCTGCGTGTGTGTGTGTGTGTGTTTCTACACTGAGGAGCCATGACAGGGACAGTGGTTCAGCTGTCATTTCGGGTGCTACGATGCGATTGGCCGGGGCTGACAGGTCAGGGGGGCCCATGTCCAACAGAGCAACGTGTAGGTGCTTCGGTGTGTCTGTATGTGTGTGTGTGTGTGTGTTGTGATACAGAAGGGGACGCAAGGGTATTACCTCCCAAACGTCACAATCACTGAGCTGTGTCGCTCTACCTCTCCGCATAAGCCCGACATGCTGTGACCTTACCCAGCCCTCTGGTATTTGTGTGTAATAACCTTTTATTGATACACAAGGGAGAGTGGCATAATGTAAAAACAGCCCCAACACTGAAATCAAGTCTATTTACCTATGAAACCCAGGGGTAACAGGCTGCATATGACCATCTATAGCTACAGAAAAAGCCTGTAGGCAGTGTGAACTATATGGCCCTCTATTTATACTTTTTTACTACACTAGTACTCAATGATGTCCTATAGGACCCTTAGATGGTCATCTAGTGTGTGACAATGAACCCTACACAGTTGACTCTTGCATAAGCGAGGGCAGCTACTGGACCTCTGACCTATTTCTGAATACATTACACACGTAACTACTACTCCCACGCACGTGTCCCCTAACACCAAGATACCATTTTGCCCTTGAGCCACTTTCAGTCTAAGCTCTCCTGGTGCAAGTCCAAGCGGCCACAACTGCCTCCCGCAATGCACGAGGTGACATTGAGAGGCCCCCAAGTCTCTGCGGATTTGGGGTATCCATCCAGCTGCCCGCGCACAAATAAATAATGCAATGGCCGGCTAATGCAGTGGGCCCTGACGCAGTGGCTGACGTTGCCTGCAGCTACCTTTGGGCTGGAAAATAATTACCATGCAAAAGAGGGGGGAAAAAGGCCCCCATACATAGTGTAATGGGCTAAAATGGGGTGATACAATGCAGCTGCCCTCCACACTTGGATGCCTCTCTCTCTGCTGCTCTTTCTTTTTCTCCATCTCTGACACTCTCTAACTCTCTCTCTCTCTCTCTCTCGTTCTCTGCTATAAACAGAGCAGCAAGTGCCTAGCCAACCAGTGCTGTCCATTCCTCTGAGGAGCTCAGAGAGATGAGAGGCTGTTAGTGGCACCACCCCGATATTCGTACATCTGGGGTTCCCACTAACAAAATGCCACATTTTTCACAGCAGATAACAACTACACAAGTCGGATAAGCAAAAGAGGGAATTCGGTGAAATATGAATTGACTTTTACAGTAGCTTATGGTTCACATTTACATGCATAAACGATATACAATTTGTGTAACGTATAAGCATCCTAATCTTTAATTTGCAAAATTCAAAGACAGCTGACATCAGTTTGAGATTACAATATATCTTTAAAGATTTAAAGTTATATCAGACAAGAGTCTTTAGTCTCCATGCGGCTATGCTCCAACAGGGCGCAGTATTCCAATTAGGCTTTGGCATTGACATTGGCCTCAGTTTACAGCGGAGCAAACAGACAAGCAGGTATGTTGACTAATCCAGTGCAGGCACAGACATGCTGATCATAAATAGAGGGCTGATCAATGTTGTGCTGTTTACACAGGCCTAACAGTGTTTACTGAGACACCTTTAAACACAACCCCCCTGCTCTCATCTATCAGCACGGATACAGGACCTGGAACAATCTTTCTCCCTAAAACCGACATTTATCGTGCAGCAGTTATGATGCGCTCTCAGAATTACTGTGACAAGAAGAGTACATTGTTGCACCAGTGGTGCACATCCGCAGACACTATGAAACCTCTTTTAAAGTAACTGTAGGTGCAAATTTTGACTGAATTACATGCTGATGCACATAAAAGCTCATTTGGAAGCTCAAAAGGAGTCACAGTGTCCTTGACTATCTTGGTTCAAGGGCAAAATACTATGAAAAACTGAGCCTGCCAATGGTCTACGGCAGCTCTTCCACACATCTTGACCCCCCATCATTTCAGCCTCACTTTCGGATGATGGGGATGGGGGGCGAGTGCCATGGAGACGGCCGGGCATCCTGGGATTGGGGCATGCCGCCTGCCACCAGGTCCCCTTCACTCTAGGGGCCTGTCAATCAAAGCAGAAAACTTCCCTTTGAAGCTCTGTCAACTCTCTGGAGTGTCTCACTGGCCCAACCTCAGCCCCCACCACCTACTCCCCACCCTTTCCAAGCTCCACACCTCCATCCCCCTCGTTCTCCCATGTGCTCATCTCCTCTCCCCTTGTGACCCCCACTTGAAATCCGCTGCCCACTGTCCCCAAAAGTTATCCCCTTATCCCCCCTTATCTCTGTCTCAAGCTATGCAATCCAAAAATTGAACTTGGAAAAAAAGAGTGGTACAGAAAGAGCTTAGTTTCACTTTTGCAAACCAAATAAGGTTTAAAATGGTAGGGCGTCATGAGAGAGTAACTCTTAAGCCCTGAGACAGACACGCAGGGTGATTCCCTACGGCTCGCTTGGTTCTGTCGTGAGTGACACTGACGGCTCAGGCGTATTTTGCTGTTCCAAAAAATAAGAAGAAGTGAAGAAAAATGGAGCTGCATTCGAAATTCTGGCACATGCCGCTTGATAATCGCTGATTAAGACATAATTTTCACGCAGATCAGGACCCAGCAACAGAAACCATGGCAGCTGCTGGTGTTATCAATTAAGACATTGTTGGTTTTATAAATCTGAATCGCAAAAATGAGAAATTTGACTCATCAGCAGCACTGTTTACAGTAGATGCGTGATGCCAAGGTGTGAGATGGATGTGCTAAGTGCTGATTTTTAAGAAAATGCTTTGAAGGCACATGTATCATATGTGCATCTTTCATACAAAAGCATTAGACTTGCTGATGGCTTGTTTAAGAAGTGATGAAATGCGTATTAAATTAGTTGAGACTCAAACAGCTGTGTTCACACTTCATAGTGGCTTGTTAGTGTAGTCGGTGGATTTCAGATAAGTGTTCATTGACTTCCTAGTTACCCACATTAAACAATAAAGTGTGTGTGTGTGTGTGTGTGTGTGTGTGTGTGTGAAGGCACGCATAAAGTACGTGTGCACAGGAGTGTATTAGTGTATCTACAGGATGTGTGCCGATGTGATCTGAGTCCATCTGAGGAAGTGTATTAAAGTATAGTGTGTCGCACCTCTAAAAGAATTAATTGAAAAAGAGAGAGACCGATAGCTCAAGCCTGGGGCTGCTGAATATGAAGTCTGCGGCTTAAAGAAAAGTCAGGAGGGACAAAGATAAAGGTGGAAGACTCAACAGTTTTCTCTCTGAGAAGCCGTGAGCCCTGTTCATTGAGACGGAGCACAATTGAGGCGTTGTTCTCCATTACTTCAACAAGCCAAGACTGACCAATTAACCAACACTAGCTGCTAATTAGCTGGATTTTAATTAACACCCCCGGCATATCCACTGGCATCACCACTTTCCTAGAAATCCTATGGTGCATCAAATCTGCAGGAGCATTTGACTTAGTCCTGTATCAACCTCTAGTGCAACTTTAAAACCTAACGTCTGCTCACTGTGATGTCACCTGAATCCATAATCAATTTGGGAGTATAAGATTGACCACCTAGGCCATTAGAAAAATGACAAGCATCCATCAACCAACAGGCTCTATGGAGCTCGTGAGTAACATGAGACGCACAGAAAGGCATTGTCCATTTGACCCCGGGAGTTCATTTGACTTGCACAGCTTCTCTCCCGCTCGCTCCTCCTCAGTGACGGGGCCGAGGTGTCGCCCCCTCATTGCCGACACGTGGCTGGCAGGCCAGCTCATGGCCACGGGGTCTGCTCCTTTGAATAACGGCAGGTTAAGACATAATCATCCTCAGCGAGGAGAAGATTCACTTTGACCTCATCACCTCCCTCTCCTCATTCACAAGCCCAGAGAGAGATGAAGGGAGAGACAGAGACAAAGAGAGAGAAAAAAGAAAGAGGAAGAGATAGAGCAAATTACAGTGTGAACCCAGAGGCCAAAAAGAGACAGA
This sequence comes from Stegastes partitus, assembly GCF_000690725.1. Classification (NCBI taxonomy): domain Eukaryota; kingdom Metazoa; phylum Chordata; class Actinopteri; family Pomacentridae; genus Stegastes; species Stegastes partitus. The sequence goes on from NW_007577932.1 coordinate 101,924, forward strand.
GGGAGCGATTGAGGGTGAGGATAGTTAGTGCTTGCCTTTGATGCTTAACTCTTGTCGACAGCGCAAAGACTGAGAATCATAGAGATGTGCAGCGAAAAACCTCTCTGTGGGTTGCCGCGCTACAACCCCAAGGCTGCACAATCATTCTCACATGTTAATGGGCTGCCATTTGGCTCCTAAATCAACTGAGGGCAGGAGACTGAAGTGAGCAAAGCATAAGACAAATATCCAATTCATTATAGGAAGCCGGTGGAGTTAAAGTAGGAAAACATTTTAAAAAATGACATCTTGAAAAAAAAAACTTTCCCATAATATGAGACAAAATAGTGGATGCATCGAGTCGCATTTAGCAGTACATTCATAAAAAAAAAAAACTCGTGCATACTCATGCATGTGGCATAAAGGGGTACACAGTAGGGAGTGCCACTGCAATTGATGAAGAAAATTCTTCTCATGTACCCCGCCCCAGTTTTAGACTTCAAAATTCTCTCTCTCTCCCGCTCTCTCTCATGCCCTATCTCTCACTTTCATTCTTTCTCTCACTCTCTGGTCCACTAACCCAGTTTAAAAGCAAGCACCCAGACACCTCCTCCTGCAGTTTGTCTGGGACAGTAGACAGCCCTTAGTAGGACCGGGCTTCTAATGAATACACTCCGTGCATGTGTGTACTCCATGTGTTTGTGCATTTTTGAGTGTGCACCAGTGTGAAACTCCTATAACTGCTCACAGATAGAGACCTCAGTTTACACACACACTTATCTGTAAACACAGCTGTCTCTACATTACCGCACAGTAAATCTGCTCACTTCCATCTGAAACAATTTAAACATTTATAATAAAGATTAGTCAATATAGCTCAAATCAGTTTGCGTTGACTGCTCTCTAGACTCAAACTGTGGACTACTAAGTACTGCTAAACAAAGCTAATGGGTTTTGCATTCACAGGAGACACCACAGTTGTAGATAATGCCAACATAATTGTTTGAATTGCAAATCGTAAAGCGGTATTAGGATTCTCCTGGTCAAATGAGCTGAGCTGTTCAAAGTCCTCACCATTCACGGAGAGTAGTAGGTGCTTCACTCATGAATATACACCAGCCCAGCAGCATTTAGGATTCAACAGACTTGACTTGGCATTTTATGTTTTAATTGTCTACAAGCTGGAGGTCAATCAGCCCAAAACACTGCAGTCTTGTGGCGTGCAGTTAGGGGGGAAACGCATGATAGCACAGTCACAGTTGTATGGAGCAAAATACAACTTGGTCACACACGTACACATGTGGTTAGCCGCTGATGAGGGACAATTTTTAAGTTAATTGATTTTTATCCCCTTATTAATTTCCTTAGCTCTTTCTCCTCTCTGTTTCACTCATACACCCCTCTCTCTCTCTCTTCCTGTCGCTTACTCTCCCTTTCTCCAGCTTCATCAGCAGTCTGTCAATAGGCTTCATAGCCACACTCAATCCTTTATCACCTCAGAAACACCTCAATCAAATCCCAATCAGTCACTCATACCACCCATCAGCACCAAACTCTGGCCAAGCTCTACACACACACACACACACAGAGATGATGAATGAAGAATGCAAATGCAAACACATTTTACACTCATATACACCTTTGTTATTACTAAAGTCCCACTGGCCATCAATAAATCTTGTGATCATATATTCATCAGTCCTAATTACAGTAAAAGGATTAGTTCCTGTTTTGACATAGTGGAGAAAGATGGCGGAACAAGCATCATAGCAGAGGACCCTCAGGCACTGAAATTTAAATGAAATTTCAAGCTATACAACTGTACTGACCAAAAACATAATATTTCGCAATGTAAAGGTTTTCTTCCTGCACATGAGTACCTAACTCAACTTTTTCTTTATATGACATCAAAAGGTATCATGATATTCATCATCATGTTTTATTCAGATGCTTTTTTTTTTAAATCTTCTTCAGTGCAACAGGATCCATTTTGTGCAATTCAAAAGGTCAATCAATACTTTATTTCCACACTGGAGGATTTAGAAATGTACACTCTCAGAGACACACAGAATGTGTAGATCATTGAATGCCAGACCTCCTCTACAGACATACATACACTTCATCTTTCATGTGTTCTAATTACAGATTAAACCAAAAACAACAAAGATGGTTGTCAAAGTTTCCCCATTTTTAGTGTAATCCAGTCATGTTGACAATTAGAAACTGAAAAAATGATTGAAACCTTTACATGGAATCACATTACCATGCAAATTCTATGATGAATTTTCTCTTGAACATTCAACATATTGCTGAATAATTCTGTTTTACTAAGTAAATGCAGACATAAGGGGGTTCACACCTCCCTCTTTAGTTCCCACCTTCCCTCCCACCGTTCACCCCCCTCTTCCTTCAACATGCACCAGACACAGTGCCTACCCCAGTATGCAGCCCCACCCATGTCCAGCTCACAGCCCCAGCCAGCATCCGCCAGCCCTGTTTTGTCATCATTAAACCTCCTCTGCTTGCCCTGCTTTCCTTAATATATGTCACCTGCATGGGGTTGCCACCACCAGCAGCGGAGGGGTTAACTGTATTTTGTCCAGGACCTCGTGCCCGTGTGTGAATATGTGAGTGTGCGATTGCATGAGTGTACCAGTCCGCTTTGTGTACATGTCCACATAGGCATGTGTTCCTGTCCGTGCATGCCTGTTTGTTCACTTGTGTATGTGTGTGTGTCCATGCAGGACCATGGTCTGCTCAGTGTGTGTGTGTGTGTGTATGTAAAGGAGAAATTTGCCTGTCCTTGCCTAAGTGAATGGCTAGGATTAAGCTGACAGCCCACCTTAGTGATGGCGAAATAATTGGTTGTTCAGCTCTGTCCTTGTCAGAGCGCTGACAGTTCTGCAGATGTCCTGTGCGGTTCTCCAAAGGTTAGGCTCAGCTGGGGCCGCCATTCATTAATCATTCCGCTCTGACAGTGCACCGAGCAGCCTGCAGCTGCCACCCCGTCCCCCTCAATTTCTGTCACCGCCTTGCACCACCACCACCACCAATACCCCCCCACCACCACCACAATCCCCCTTCTAGGTCTCCCTCCACCCCCATGTGTGTGTGTGTATGTGTTTGTGTTCCTCATCGAACACACAAACAAGTATGCTTAAACATAAATTTGCATGAAAAGTCAAGGGATGTATACAAGCAACAGCATGCCCCGTACATGGGAAGTATGAACTGGACAAGCAGTAAGGGAAAAATGTAAACAAAGCACACAACCAAAGAAAGAAGTCTTCTCAGCTAATGATCTAACTTGCTCTTCTTTTAAATGCATCCCTCAGCACAGCAGCCAGTAAATGACCAACTCTTATCTCAGCATGTAAGCAAGCGTGGAAATCCTCTTGTAGTCTGTAAATACGAGCGCGCCTGTTCCCGTAGCTTTTCCTTACGTCACCAAAGCATTACACAGTCCAGAACTTCACTAACCAGTATTAACCCTTATGGACTATTAACCCAGTAATTCATCATGGATAATGGTGCCCCTAAAGCAAGTCTGTCTATGCATTGTATAGTCAGACTCCAGCATAAGACACTGTGGCAAATGATGTTTTATGAAATATAAATAAGGGCCATATGTTTTTAACGGGCGTGTCAACTTATTCAATTTCAAAGGTCCAGCTGAAAATTACTATTATGATCCGTGTGAGGTCAGACACACACTCTAAAATTACTTCTCATGTGCGCTAACAGTTCTGACCGTGTCAGCAACATTGTTCTGACCCCTTTCCCTTGCTCACTATCTAACGACCCTCTCAACCTATTTTGTCCCTCGTTCCACCCCATTCTCCTCCGCCTCCACAACTCTCTCAGGAGTGGTGTTTCTATCACAGCCTTTGGTATGGAGGGGGGCTGAGTGGAGAGGGGGGAGGTGAGGGAAGAGAAAATGTAAGAAGGTACAGAGGGGAGGAGGTATGGAGGTGTCCACTGGGCACTAAGTGGTGCGAAGAACTGAGATAAATCCTCCATTATGGTCTACCTGCTCCTCAGCATTGATTAACAACTAGCTACAGACAAGTGGCTAGCTGCCATGAAGAAAAACTCTCTGTGGTCAAAACCATGCAGGGTGTCTATGGAATAATTCATTTAAAAAAAAAAAAAGAAAAAGGACATTGAGCTGGGTGTAGCTGAGTGACATTGTAAAAGATATTCACTGCAGATTACATACAAATGTGCCAGTTAAGCTCGTATTTAGCACGCTACGTATATAATGGGTATTAAAAGCAAACTATAATCTTAGGAACAAGTGGCAGTTTTTTCACTTTTGACATCCATTCTTGAACTTAATTTCAGAAGCTATGGTTAATGCAGTATCTGTACAAGCTAAATAAATGAGTGTGTGAAAGAAAATGCAAAGGTATTTTCAGTGGCTAGGCAGCAGAAGGTCAGATCAATAAATGAAAAAAAAAAAAGGGTGGTTGCAGAATATGCAATTACAGGCTCTCCTTTCTAATTCCTACTTAAAAATTACAGCAAACACTAAAAATGCCTTTAGAATTATATGTCCCTTTAAACTGCGCTTTGGCCTTTAAGTTAACACAAGAATATGTCCTTACACTTTAACCTAGAGATACATAATTGAATAATTTCTAAGGGCCACAGTCTGAATGTATATGGTCCTGACACTTCTGAGGGTTTATGATGAGTTAAAAGGTTGTAAAATTGAGTTCGAGCAAAGATTAAGCAGGTAAAACACAAACTCTTGACCTCTAAAGTACTTTTCAGTTTCCAACCAATATAAAAATTCTGCCTACTCATAACACAGCCCACTGAGTGAAGCAGTTGTTAAATATGGTTAGTTTGCCACAAAGCCGAATACAAAAACCATTAGTGACACAAAGTATAGTATCATTTATTCTAAAAAACCAGCAGGATCATAGCTACTTACACATCCGTCTACTCTTTGAATAGCATTTGTGGCTCCACAACAATGGTGAGCTATGCGCTGACATCAGCAGAGAGAAAAGGAGACGACTGGTTGCGAGAAAGAGGAGGTGGATAGGGTGGCCTGTTGTGCAACTCCGAGGAAATTCCCTTTCTTCGTCCGTCAAAACAGTATTTTTTCCCTGGAGACAAAGGCAGCTACTGCACATATACACGCACTACAAAACAGATATATATATGAATGGTTGTCGGGGTGCAGGCAGGGAAGACTGGTGACAGCAGAGACCATCATTTTACTACCTCTCCTCAAAAAGTTCGTTTTTTCATTAATATGCGATGATGTTGGTCATACTGTTGGCCTGCTGGACGGAAGAGGAATGGAGATTTATAGCATTAATATTCTATACATTACGACCATGCCAATGGGTAATATTCTGGCAATTACACTAATGAACTCTCAGCACATGGTGCCCCATGTTAACATTACAGCTCGCGGGTGGACATTCTTTTAAGCTCTAATCTATCTACCAAAGTCTACAACCCTGCATCCATTCATATCAGTCATTGGTTAGCAAGATATACTAAAGAACCCATCCAGGTGCAAGGACATCTAAAACTGGAAGACATATCACCTCTACCAATAATGGGCATGCAAAAATGACGGATTCTACTTGAATTCAAAGGGAAACAGCGGCGAGTATCTTTGATTTGCCCCTCGGAGATTACCTATGTATCATAACTGTATGTAGATCATCCATAGCACCCCCCCTTCTCCCCCCAGTGACTATTGTATTGGAACAGTAGCGCAAAGGGGAGGCACATACAGTGGATGACGAGCTCCAGTCACATGGTAAAACCCACGGAGGATCTCATCAGCCTCTATGTAGATGTGTATGCTGAGTGAGTGATTGCCCATGGCTGGAAATTGGTGTAGAGGGTTTCACAGGGGAATTGGAGGGACGGGTTTTCTCTCTCCGGCTCTCTCTCCCTCTCTCTCTCTCTCTGTCATACGCGCATAGGCACACAGCAGTAAGAACACTCTTAGACAGAAACCCACAAATATACACACTTATTGGAAAACACCCACTGCAAGACATGCATGCACATGCACACACAACCTGCTCACACACAAATCTGCCTATATGCACATACACACTGAGCCGGGATGATTAAGGTCCTATGCAGAAGAGATTCTGAGTGGTACTGTGCCGCGGCTGCCTGTTTTCCCTGCTGAATACAAGCCACTAGCTCAGTATTCTCCAATGGGGAGGAAACCCGTCATCACAAATGCAAGATCAGGGGTAATTACGTTGTAATATGCCACAAGAAATATTTCTTTGTAGCAGGAATGGAATTCCCTTTACTTAAAATTTAGAAAAGATATATTTCTCACAGCTTGGCGGCTATTTTTGCAACCACGTATTTAAAACCGCTGCTTGTATTTTTAGCGCAAGGGATATACTTGTCTAGGCTGCTCATTTGCAAATGTTTTACATCTCTGCAACATTCCTCTGTCACTGACATTCAGTCCAGCTGGCATGGGAGATCAATCCTAGTTCAGTATTGATCAATGATTCTGATCAGGTGAGATTATAGGTATTGCAGAGATATCAATGCAGTGATGGATGATTGATAATGCAACCACAGGGATCGATCAGTGGGATATTGCTGATAAGACTCTTGTAGTACGGTGTTGCATGGCAATTTGCATCTACTGCAGCAGTCTGTAGACCTATCTTATATAATATTCATATTGCAAAACAAAGAATCTACGTGGTTTCTTGGGTAGAGTAAACTGCACTTTTACAGCGCTCAAGTACATCAGACAGCCTTTGAGAGAGTATTTCCAGCTGATTTTTTTTTTTCTTTTAAATCGCAGATGAGCCTACATATTTGATTTGTGAAACCAGTGCATCTCTGTCGCCACATTTTGTGACCACTGGTCCATCACGTACCCCCTTGGCGGATTAGGGCAAGGGTGGTGATTTGTTACCCTTTTGGGAAGCTGTCCTGGACGCTCATTTCCCTCTGCTGCATATTCTGCCCCTCTGCCACTATGCCCCAACATCACCACCACCGCCCCCATCCTTCCATTTTGATGAATAGCCAGCTGTATGAAGGCAAGCAGCCGATCTCACCACCAAGGTTACCGTAACCTGGGCCCCACATCTGGGGGCTACCTGCCTCCAATTAGCACTGCAGAGCGAGGGAGCGAGTGAGGCAGGAGGGGAGCGGAGGTCTGTGCTGTGCTGGGAAAGCAGTGGGGAGAAGGAACAGTCCAAGGATCCTCCTTTATAGGCTTTAAATCTGCATGGCAATTTCTGGAGGCTGGGGCTGGATGGGACTCTGATTACTTCTCTTCTATCGCCACCATGCACCCCTCTCCCCAACTCTCCCCCAGCAGGTTGATGTCTCCCTTCCTTGCTTTTGTCACTGATCACCCAGCCCCTGTATGCCCTGATTACTGACTGAGCAGCAATACGGATTGCTCTGAAGGACAAGGGGGACTTATGCCAGTGAATCTTGCTCCTGCTTTAGAGCACACAGGGGACTGGATTTTAGAAGTGAGAATATGAATGGATTTATTTGTTTATTGGATGGACTGGAGACTGGTTTATCAGCACATTTGAGCAGTATCTATAGTATCTGCACACACAGATATCTGAGGGAGGGAATTGGGCAATTACTGTAAATGAGCTGGGTAAATGCATGGAGACAGCATTCATAATATATCCACTCTGATACATAATACATAGTGAAAAGTTAGAATACCTACTCAGAATCGTTTCATGAGACTATATAGGCCATGTACTGTACAAAATTAAAAGCCTTAAGAGCACATTCAGAAACTCATCTGCCAATTACCAAGTACAATTCTCACATTTCTCATGCCCTCCTGCAACCATCTTCAACAGCCAATGAGCCCTCTCGCCTCTCCACACCACCCCAACCTACTTTCTTCATAGTCTACAGTCTCCATGGCTCCACTTTCTCACAGCCACCAAGTCTCCCTCCCCACAAGTGGCCAACAAATAACCCCCCATATTAAAAAAAAATATATAATCCATATCTAGAACTGGAGAGTGAAAACATTCTAACTCTGACACTATCTCAGGCTCCCGCTTTTGTGTGCTTTTATATTTGCACACAAAGCCCGAACGCAGCAGTTTTCCTTCTCTTTGTGGGGATGTCGGGTTTTCACCGCAGTCCAGCACCACTAGAGAACACTGTCTCAGCCAGCGATTAGAGCCTGAGGTACAAGAGGGCCACTTCACCTCCAAGATTAGAATGAAACAAAGACTAGAGTCTTCATATTGTGCCAAGAATGGTAACAGACAGGAGAGGAGAAAGGTAGGAGCCAAACACAGACTTGCTGAAAGGGGTGACAGGAGTGACTTGTCCAGAAAAAAATACAAATATTTCACCGCTCTTCTAATGAGCTAATTCACAAAAGAAAGAAATGACAAATCAATCTATAAAGGTGGGATCTCTATGCAAAAAAGAAAGCAGCTTTCATATTTGCTTTTTTGTTGAGAAATTGTGCTTCATACCTTCAGACCTTCTAACCATCATATTGAGAGTAACTTCAGCATACAGATCACACTGCTACACCTATGGCCTTAGCTGCCTTCTAGCAGTATTGTAGATTCAAAGCACTCAGCCAGCAGGGTCAAGGCCTTGCTCTGTGGAAAGGTGAAGGCAACATGACCCGCCTCTGCCTATTCTACTACTCTGTACCGCCGCCCGCCCGCCTCCTGCTGCTCAGCTCCATCCTATTTATTCCTGGATGTTGGTAACTGTATATATGTGCCTTGCCTGTTCATGGTCCAATTTCTTTCTCGCATCTTTTGCCCGCTCAGTCAACAGGCCCTTGGTTGCCCACCACTGGTTGCTAATTGCTGCTGACATTGTTTGGTCTCTCGCTGCTTAGTTTAGGACAAACCCCTCATTCATGTGCTGCGGACAGCTCGTTAGGGCTGACCCCCACCTTCTACATCTCTCTCTCTGTCTCTATCTCTCTCCCTCTTTCACTGACCTCCTTAATTAACTGGTAAGGCGCTGCTGGGAAATTTGCACACAAAGGCCTGGTGTCTAGCCTGTTAGCCTCCCACTACCCAAACACCCCCCTCCCGTCCACCTAGACCTCCTCCTCCTCCTCCTCATCCCCATCTTCAGCCCGCTACTGTCTTCATCCCAGCCCCAAACAGAGGTCATTGTACAGTCGCCGAAAAACAACGATAAAATGATTCAGTACACAAACTGCATTCACACACACATTCCCCCATTCGTTCATTCTTTTCCTTGTCCGCCGCCGGCCCCTCCTGCTTTTAGCTTTCCCCTCTTTTGCTTTTCTCTCCATTCCTTTTTCTGTAATAATAGCGGACCTCATTAGAAAGGCTTGTTTGGAAGTGGTTCACGAGTGATACACTCTTTTAAGTTGTCCCTGTCTGTTTGCTTGCTTTCTCTATTTAGTTTTATTGCTATTATTCTTGCTCTATCTTGCCTATTCGTCATGCCCTCGCCTCCCCACACTCCTCCCTCTCCCTTTCAGGAAGCCCTTCGAGGCTTCAGCTGTTTTTGTGGTCCCTGTGGAGGGCTCCCAAAGAGCAGTTAGCTGGCTGTCAGCAATGAGGCCCTCTAAAGGGGCCCGCTGAAGAATGCTGGGGGCAAAGAAGTGTAAACGGGTGGAGCCTCTCCATTATATGGGACCCCTCTACACTCACACACTCCACCTTCAACTGTTTTTTTTTTCTGTGTTGCTGTCTCGCACGCACACACACACAGACACACAAACACACACACACACTCATCTGCATTCCACCACCAACCACCACTTTTCTATTGTGGGAGTACATGTATGTATGTATGTATTTATGTGTGTGTGCTATCCAAAGCGACCCCTCTGTTGTTTGAGCTCCTGTTGGACCAACAGTCTCCAAACAGCATCCCGCATCTCCCCAGGGTAGCTTTCTTCACCCAAATATTTTGTGACATTTTCTGTCTGTGTTGTCTATGTGTGTGAAGAGGGTTCTGAAGGAACGCCAACAGGATCCACATCACTGCCATTTTTTTTACCCGCTCTTTACTTTCCCACCATTGCCTCCACTCTTACTTCGCCTTTTAGTCCTTTTGCCTCTTTTTATTCTTTCTTTCAACTTACAGCTGATGCTTTACAAATATACAACCGTTCATCATGTTCACAATTATCTAATTAGACTTGAGTGGAAATCCAAATTCTATAACGCTAGATTTTAAGATTACTCACCAACACTTGAAATGCATTCTATGAAAATATGTTAAACTTGCAAAAGTGTGACTAATAATTTCTAATTAAACCTGCAGTGTGTAACTTTTCTCAACTCTCCCATATGCCTGGGAGAATAATAAAGACATAAAGGCACGTGCTTATGACGCTCGCCTCGCAGTCGATCGCTTTCTTTCTTAGTAATCCTTCCTGTGAAGTTTCTTTTTCTTATCTGGAGCATCAGAAACTTTTTCTTTAAAGTTTCCGAGGTTTTTTCACCTTAGTCTCCACCGTACTCCGAGGTGCTATAGCCTACTTCGTCTCCGTTGCTCTCTCTCTTCAGCTCTGACCAACCAATCATTGCTAGTTGGCGTAAAGCGCATCACTAGCAGTGTGACAGCATCGGAACATCACCACAGAAACCTGATTTTAAAAACTCCATCCCACTGCAAAATACGGAAAGACTTAGCTGGTGCTCATAAGGTTATTCAGTAATGTGTGAACCCGTTTGTTAGGGGCCTGAATATAACGGACATTGGTTTATTTGTTCCACACTCGAGCGTTAATATTTCACTATAGTGTAGACAAGAGACTATTTCTGACCTTCTTGGCCACACTTTGTATGTGCGTGTGTGTGAAGTGCACTTTGCCTGTAACAAACTAGTGATGATGGAATCCTTTACGGCAGAGGAGGGGTACAGGGGCAACGGTAAAAGAAAGAAAGAGAAAAACTAACTTCTGTTCGCCTGGGGAGTACTCTGCAGCCCATCTGTTGAAATTGCTCCACATATTGTGACCTAGATAAAGAAGAAAAACTTCACTCTTATAGGTAGCATTGCCTTCGTCTGTGTTTGACACTTGTCTATTCATTTTATTGGTCTAGTTGTCTCAAAATAGAAGACTTTTGCATAATTTTCACCTTTACATATGATTTCAATACATTGCTATTAGAAGAATGATCTTTTTGTAAAACTAATTCAAATTAAATAAGAAAAAAGTATTCCTCTTTTTTTCCCCATTTCCAGGCCACTGTTTACATACCGAAGGTTTAAATTTAAATGTTTCACAATGAGAAAAGACTAACAGAGCCAAAAAGTACATTTGAGATGAATACTAGTAGCTGCACTCAACCAGTCAACCTCGGGCTAGCCTAGATTGCATTGCTGTCTTTCTTCATTCATTCAAAAGTGTGTTGCTATCCTTTTTTTCTGTCTTTTCCTCTCTTTCCAAGGACCCCTGTCATTGTCAAAAGAAGATGCCCAGGGTTTTTGTAATTGACGGGAGGATGGAGAAGCAGGGGAAAAGGTTAAAAGAGATATCCTTTGCCTGAATAAGGAGGTAAAATTGACTGGGAGAGTGTCTTTCAGAAACTCCAGCCTGACCTTGAAGGAGGACCAGGAGGAGGTTCCTACTCTCTTATGGACCGAGTATGGTAGGTTAAGTGGGGCTGTCACGGCCACACATTTACACACACATACACACGCACATACACACATACTGTAAATGCACACACACTTGTGAGAGGCTCCTATTGTGCACCTCTCTGACAATATTATGTTTGGGCAAGAAGAACATTCATTTGCCTTCTTTGAAGGAAAGTGCACTTCTCAGCCATCTTCAGCGCACTTGAGCTTAAATTGGAGTGGAGTCCCACCCTCCCCTCAATCCTTCCTGCCACCACCCACCCACTCATTGTCTCTGCTGCCTCCCTGAATGAGAGCCACTAATACCCCATGCACTCTCAAAAAAGTAAGGGGGGGCTTCTACGCTACATGCAAGCTTTTGGCTGGGGCAGTGGGTGACGGACTAATACAGCTGTCCTATTTCCTACTGTCCTTGCTCCACACTCACACTGGTGGAAAACTTTACTTGTTTAAGGATTAAGGGTTATAGTGAACAGTGATGAGCAAGAAATAAATGGAGTGAAGTTTGTCACTGAGGCAGTATTGAATAACAATCCACCTGCACTCTGTTATTTAATCTTAAGTATCAAAAGTCTGAGTTGCACTTTAGCATAATTAACACAATAATGCCTACCAGTGGAACTCATATAGTCACATACAGTGTACTGTAACTAACATTACATACAACAAAAAGTAGATTTTATGGATGTGACATATGCTTTGCTTCAAAAACAGTACAACCTCAGCATGTGGCTAAGCTGTCATTTCTATTTATGCAGCCCCAAATAGCACTTCTGACTCAGAAGGCTTTATAATTTGCACAGCATATGGAAACCTCTGTACTTACACCCTCAATGCAAAGAGGGAGAAACACCTCCAAAAAACACTTTAAAGGGAAAAAAAGAAGAAATAAAGCATATGATGGAGACGGAAGATTTTACGTAGGATTTGTGTTTCACTGCAGTGTTTCCCTCCCTTATGAAGATGTCAGTCTGGTCTATGTAGTCCTTTAAAGTAATTGCCACAATTAGACTACAAGACCTGCCCCTGGCTTACCTTGAATCAGAAAGCTCTTCCCGAGGCCATGCAAAGGCGTCACCTCAAAGTAGGAAGTACAGGAGACATGGTCATAATCACAGCGCCCTGTGCCGGCTTCTCTTTGTCAGTCGCCGTGTTCTAACATTAAATTTTAAGTGTGAATGTGATTATAGCGCGGCATTCATTTTTAATGGGCTTTGCCTCTATGTGTTTTAGCATGCAGCAAGGCCCAGCAAACGGCTGACTCAGACCCTTTTTCTGCTGATGGCGCATATATTTCGCATATATACATGCACTGCTTATTCCTCCTTCTCGTCAAGCCCTCCTAGTCTTCCTCCTCCTCTTGCTCCTCTCCTTCATCTCCATTCCTTTATCATTCCGGTGGTAGGAGATGGGCCAAGGGGACTGAGGGCGAGGCGGTGCCCTTAGAGGTCTAACTATCCAATAAGGTTGGCCAAAGGTTTCAGGGTGTGAGGTAGCACGTCCCTGTTGTCCTCTGCTAAAATGAAGCGCAAAAGAATCTTAACTATTAATGACTTTCATCAAATTACAACTATTTCAGCACTTTTACTTTATCAACAATCAGGTCCTATATGTAAAAAAATACACTTGTTAAAAGTATTCCTTTTCTCTTTTATTCGCTTCTTCTCTATTATCTAAATCTGAATCTTGGTACACGACCTCACCCAGTCTGCCCTTGATCCAATCTGTCAAAGGAAAAAAATGAAGGCTGACTTGAGGAAGATGTGGGGCCTGTAATGAGTATCCCTACCTCAAATAAAGTAACCAGTCAGACTATAAAAAAACATGTTACCTATACTCCTACACAGACTTAATAATGCCTGTAGGAAAAAAAAAAAAGAAAAAGAAATAAAGGAAGGGTTCACGTGAATCACACAGGGAGCGATAAGGCCTCGAAATTAAAACAGATATATAGCCAGACCGCTATGGAAATCAATAACATATTATTAACTGAGAGGCCACACAGAGAGATAGGTGATGCCTAAATGCATATATATTCATAATAACAATATTGAGATATATTATAAATAAAAGGAAAAGGGGAGTAAATACCAAGCCGGCTTTTATTAGCTGCCAGTCTCCCTGCCAATATGTGCCGTGACTCTGCTGTCCAAAACGGTAACTGTCCAACGCCGGATCAAATTAGAGAGACTGACAGGCAATAAGAAATTGGTGAAGTTAAACGTGATTCCCGCAGTCGCGCACCCGGAGCTCTTTAAATATTAGAGCGAGGATGTCACGGGAAGCAGAGGAGGTGGGTTAAGGTGGCATGGAGGAGAGAGACAGAGCTAAGGTAACACCTGATAAAAGTTTTATTAAAGCCATGTGCATTTTTTTTTTTTTTGTACCCCGTTTCCTCCCTCCCTTTGCTCGTGCCCCTAGATTCTGATAAGCCTTGACAATGACACTTGGCATACCAAGGACATACAAACAGCTCACTGTCACTTGGGCTCTCTTTGTGTGCCGTGTCCACAATGAATGCCTTGACTGACTAGCTTAGCAGAACAACTCATTAAAATTGTCTGGTAAAATTCACATGATTGATACTGAATCAATAGTCAGCACAATAGAAAAAACTAAAGTATGAGAATTGTAGCTGTAAAGTGCATAAGACTGGTAGGTGTAGAAGAGAATAAAGACCCTATGCTGTAGAAATAATGCTAAAATCATTCGCTATTACAGTTGGGATTATTTACATCATTGGTATGGTATGACATCATCAATCGCTGTTCACTCTCACTTCCTTTCCCACCGATTCTTCATTAGTTTTCGCTTCCTTCTCTGCTGACTTTTAGCACAGGGCCACACATGGAGCACCGGTAGGCCTTTTTTTTTTTTTGAAGCCCAGAAAAAAATCCACTCCACGCCCAGATGCAGTTTGACTGCGCCTGCCTGTGCCTCACAGTTTGTTTTCAAATGAATAGCTGAGAAAACTCGGTGGCCTTTTGCCCAGCATATATACCAGTCTCCCCCCCCTACTGCTACGACTGCTATACTTCCCAGCAGGTCCATCATTTCCATTCTGTCTTTCACTCTCTTCCTCTTTCTGTATTTCTGACTGGCTCTTTGAACCAAGCATGGGGCCCGGTGCCATTGTGAGGCATGCCTTCTTCCTTCCCAAGTTTTGTCTGTGTGTTCTTCAGCCCCATTGAGAGCTCCCCAGCCCTTTTTCAGTGTACAGCTCCTTTGTAGCCTCCAGAAAGGCCTTCATCTCGCACATGTTTTCTTCGAGCTCTACCCCCACCACCCCTTCTTTTCTCCTCCTCCTCCTCCCTTCGGAAAAAGACAGGAAGTGAATGCAGATGTCGGGCCCACCTGAGCTCATTGCTCATTCTCTCTTTTTCTTGTTCTCTCTCACACAATCTCTCTTTCTTGCTCACTTGTTTTTTTTTTTTTTTTCTTCCGACAGACCCCCACGGCTGGAGAAGTTGCTATATCACACACTAAACACATTGACATACTGAACCTCACAGTGAGGCTGTCCATCACAGTAGCAGCATGCTTGTTTGTTGTCTCTCTCTGTTGCCTTGCTGTCTAAACCTGTACTTGTCTATGATGCTACAGCACGCATGCAGGTAAACGGTCTGTGTCTGCAGTCTGTGTCTTCAGTGTCAAGAAGGGAAAATATGGAATTGCTTTTGCGAGTGGACTAATACTTGTCATTTCTGTCAAACAAGCATGTTTAAATATTTCTTGACAGTTTTATATCGGCGTGATGTAAAACGATGTAGAAGTCAATCAGTAAAGACTCCATCTGCAATCAGCATCAGTTTATGGGTGATACTAATAAAATATTCTACTAATGGAGAGGGGATACCCGCTGCAGAAGCATTACTGGAGGGCGCAAAAAAAAAAATCAGAGAAACAACCCTCTCTGCCAGGATAATTCCCTATTGACTTGGAACTGCCATGCAACCACCAGGCCTCCTCAAAGCCCATCACAATGTGTGTACAGCAGGAAATATCCGCTGTTTGGCACCACCCACAATCCTTGGCATCTTCATGGGAAGAGCACAGGACAGTACCCACACTGCCCCAGGGATCAGGGCAAGAGGGCATGCTGCCTGGTGCAGACACATGATGGGCGTCTGGCTGCTGTCACATTGCCCACTGCCCAGGCGGGGCAGGGAGGGAAGGGGCGCTGGCACAGGGCACCGGCAACTGGTAAAGTTGGCACAGGGGGCACATAGCATTCTTTCACATGCCACTGTGGCATTCAGACAGGGCGATTTTTTGGCAGGAGCCCCTGGTTCTGCTTCTGTTGTCGTTTCAGGCGGTCCCCGGTTCCCCGAACTGCAAATGAGCCTGGAATTTAGTAGGCCATCTTTCAGCAATGTGTTGCCATGACTTCTAATGGAGGGCAGGACAGAAGGGTCAACAAGACTTTTGTGTTACAGAGCTTTAATTGAAGGGCAAAGTCAACAGAATTTCACTACTAATTGCCATTTCTGTACCCCTATCCACCCCCACTCCCAAAGAGACTGGCGGTAAATATGAGCCATGTGTGTGCCCTCACAGTTAGAAAACAGAATCAGAGAATCAACCTGATCTGGTGCCCTGTAATACAAACACAGATAAGCTGCAGGGCAGTGTGGAAACCTCAATAAGCTGCATTCAATACACTTGCACTGCACTACAAATCGTCCTCCAATAAATCATAATGTAGACATTGTTGTAACAGCAGGAAAACTGTTTGTATTGTGCTTTTGTTGATATGGCTGATAATCTGACCACCCTCTGAACAATTGTGTGTTTGTGCCTCACTGCAACACCTGAGCTATCCCATGAGACACTGCTCCTGCTGGAACATAAGCACAGGGATGTCTGCGATATAAAATTTAAAGAAAAAAAAAAGGTAGGGGGCAGCAAGATGGGGTGGGGGGGGCTGCAGAATGGCATGGATGGGTGTGAGGTGAGAGGGAAGGCGGGTGTTTATGAAAGACGGAAAGAAGGAGAGAAAGATTGCTTACATTTGTGTGTCAGAAAAAGAGAGAGAGTGCGAAAAAGCAACAAGGAAGACAGAGGGCGGATGTGTGTTTGTGTGGAAGTGCACGTGTGTGCACTGGTACAGAGATGGATCACCAGCGCTTGTATCTTCTCCGCGGCCATGCCTAGCAGCACGTCAGCGGCAGCCTCCATTTACATTAGGGAGATTTAAGCTGTCTCAGGCAATGGTGACAAGTCAAGGTGTTTCACTTTAATTACACTGGGCAAGGTCACCCCCTAGCTGGCTCACCCTCACACAGGAGGAGAAGGAGGAGGAGGAGGAGGACGACTACGAGGAGGTGATGGTGGTGGAGGTGGGGGAGTGTTGGGTGAGCTCATGCCTGTATTTACATTCTCATTTTCAGCCCCCCCGCGCCACAAACCGCCATCCTTTAATACACCGCCACTGACACAGTGCAAAGCATGCACCACACACACACACACACACACACACACACACTGGAGGCACATGTAAAAAACGGTGGCCATGGATTTAGAGAGAGAAATATCCTGAAGATAATATACATCAGGGCGCACACACACACACACACACACAGTACACAAACAATAAATTTTTCAACACTCACAAACAGAATGCAAGCAAACACAAACTACCACACATTCCCCGGCAAGCCCGTTTGTTCCAAATAATCCCTAGTGACAAAATAAACGCCACGGTGTATGAGGTTATAGCCTTAATGGGCCATACGCCATTGAGGTGACATAGTGTATTACACACCCTTAATGTGACACCTATTGCCTACTGCACTTTTAGCCAGGTCTCTGCCTTTTTTCTCTTCACCTCTCCACTCTAGCTTGTGTGTCCCGGGGCCATAGTGTAGTACAGTGGAACTGACAGATTCGGAGTTCACAGAGCGCATTTGTGGTGTGAGTTAACCCTGTCCTGAGAGGCCCACAGACGCCGACAGTGAGAGAGGAAGGAAGAAGAATCGCATTCAGGCAGGCCAAAAAATGAGCATGTTATCCTTTGAATTATACTTCTGACTTCATAACCTATTGCAAATCCATCCATGTTGTATATTTGTACCTGTGGCAGAATTTTCAAGCATGACTTCAAATATTATGAAATTGTTGTTTAAGTTGCAGAAAAAAAAATACACCTAATAGCAATATGTGAATGAAACAGTACTAATAAGACAAAAACACTTCCTCATCTGGACGCAAGTTAAGCTGGCAAGCACGCGATTCCTCTTATTCTAAAAAAAAATCCTACTTTGAAATCTAGTCTAGGATAAGCTTCAAGTGTATCAAAATTATTATTACTATTTATTGTAATATATTTCCTTTGGTAATGTCCACGTTCAATCTAACAAAATGCTTTGGGAATAAAGCATCGCATACTGGAGAGTAGTTCTGTGGCTTAATGGACTTGTATTGAACATTTTTACAATTTAACAAAAGAACACATTGACAAGTGCATTTCAATACAGTTGGCAAAATAAACAAAATCTTATTTTAGAAAACACACTGTACAAGCCTGCCCAAAAGTCCACACATTGCTCTTAACGCGCTCCTCATTTGCGTGTGAGTGTTTTCTACGCATATTGATGTCAGGCTGTCAGTTAAAAAGCAGCCTTACCTTTCTTATCAGCATCACAGCTTTACCCGTGAAAACTGCAGTCATTTAAAAAAAATAGAAAGAGCAGGAGGGTGGGAGTGAATGAGAGAAAGGGGGGAAAAAAGAGAGAGGAGGTAGAGAAAAAGAAGGAAGTGCCTTCGGGGGAAGTTATTAAAGAAGGTGCAAGCTGGCTGGCTTGGCAGCAGTTCAAAGGGGTGGATCCCCTTGCCTCCCTGCACCCAAATGGCAGTTGCTGGCACCACTGCTAAACACACAATGCCTTGTGGCAAAACTGTGTCTTTCATTGACAGATGAGTGGGGAAAGGCAAGGGAAGGAAGGAGGGAGGAGGGAACACAAAATGCTGCTATTCGCTCTCTTTTTTGAGGTGGAAAAAAAAAAAAAAAAAAAAGACTTAACCTGAAAGAGGTGTTAGCCCCCTAACCAGTAGTGAAAGGCAGAGCTCCACTCATACAGCCATATTCACACACAAAGCAAATGTAGTTGTGGAAGCACGAGGATAAGAAAGTGTGATGAATTATGAGAGAGATTATTACAATGAGTACTAAAAATCAAAAATAACTTTAAAAATGTCAATTAAAAGAAATGTAGTAGCCAAAGAGTTGACAGTTTATATACGTTACATGATGGCTGAAGAAAACTTGACCAACATATGCTTTAGCGTATCCTCACTATTTATGTATTAAAATGCACTGAGGCTAAAATTTAAACTATACATTCAATTTTACTGAAAACATATTAAAAAACATACATTCACATGTTTTACCGTCCGCCTCATCCAGTTGGTTTGACTCCATCCTTCCTCACTGGCACAAGGTTAACTGATTTTATAGGATACGGGCCCTTGAGCTTCAGTCAATGCTGCTTGTCAATAGTTCTTATTAATAAATGGATTTCAAGGGATTTATTTTATTCGCCAGAATGCTAAACATACAGTTAAAGCATGCCATTAAACCAAAGCAATGCTATCAGCATATGAATCTCATGTACATCAGTGACACAGGGCTTTGGGCCTACTGAATACCTATTGCTTGAGAGAAATATAGGATGCAGTTGCACACCATTAGAGGATCAGGGGTGATCATTGACACTAGTTACAGAGAGGTGCATAAGTAACCATGTGCACACAGACGTAGACAACATGACAGACCTGTAAGTGCAGTTACACTATCTCTCTCTCTCACACACACACATGGAGAACACATGTACGAACAAGTGCACACGGTGTCAGGTCAGCTTATAGTTAGATTTATGCATACATATATAATAAATAGCCTATATGTTAGCCCTGACCCTGCAGGGCTAGAGCAAGGCCAAAGAGATGTATCTGAAAAGTCTAAAGTCTAAAAGCATTAATAATAACATGTCCCATCAAGCGCTGCAGCAGCTCAGGTAAAGCGCAGGAGGGTCGAGTGGTTGGGTTGGAGAGGATAAATGAACAGAGGTGTAGAGAAGGGATTGTGTAGCCTGTTTGCATTCAGCTAGTGTAACGTACCGAAAAAGCAGATGGGAGAGAATCAAACTGAGTTCCAGTTACCAGTTTGATATAACTGTCATTAAAAGTGTGCTGGAAATGTTTGTGCATGAGATTATACTTGTTACGTGTTTTTTATAAACCTTTGAAAGCCTGAAAAACAACACTTAATGACAGGAATTTTAAAGTATGGACTTCAAAAATCAACCTTACATGGAAAAAACTCAAATATACAAACGCTCAAGGCAAAAATTACAGAATTGCTACAATGCCGTGACGGTCACATTTGCCTGTAAGTGCCCAACCATGCTCTAAAAAGAGATATGATCAAAAAGTTCCAGGACGAAGCAGTTTTCATGTGCAACACTACAGCTTCTTAGTGCTGCAGTGATGCTCAGAAGGCTCCCTGCAAGTCCCGTTATGTAAGCATGTAGAGCACCATCTGCCACTGGATTCCCGAAACCATGTCAAAAGAGTGACCTTTCAACTTGAATTTCATTTTGGTGAAGAAGAAGAAGTCGCAGGGAGCCAAATCTGGCAAGAAGGGTGGGTGGGGAACAACAATTGCGTTTTTGGAGTATGCCCACAACGCAATTGGAGCACCCATGTGCCATTGCGCCACAGTTCAGATCATCTGCGACTTGCCTCAGGACCTTAAACTCTGCTGTCATTATCTGACTGGGGGGCGAATTCACTGTGCAGAACCCAGTGAATGTCAAGAAAAGGATCAAATCAAATCAGGTTTATTGTCATTTTGCTGTACATACACAGTAGTACAGGCAAGATGAGAGAGCATTTCTTCATGATCATTTCATTAGTAAGTTTTGCGGAATGTATGTCTGGGATAGAGACACTAAACGTTCACTCTCGCTGTCTCCTGAAGGGGGCGCTGCATCCATCGCCATCATGTTGAACATGGTGAACCTCTTCAGGTCCTGGTAGGTCTTCAGGGACACAAAGTCACACATGATGGTGTGACGATGGTGATGCTGCCCAGAGCTAGCTGTCTGTCTGTCCACCCGGAATAATGTCATCTCCTCCAGCTGTATGTCCGTCTGGGATGTTGTCATGGAGCCATGTTTCTGTTAAAGCAGACACACAGCAGTCCCTCCACTCTCTGTGGGTTTCTCTCAGCAAACGTAGCTCGTCCAGCTTGTTGTGGAGGGGGCGGACATTGGAGAGTAGGAGGACGGTCCTGCTGGTCTGGAGGGGTTAGCCTTTAGCTTAGCATGGATCCTGGCTCTCTTCCTCCTCTTTCATTTACATTCGTACCGTTTGCACTTCCTTCTCTCTCGGGTAACGGCCAGCGTGGTCTCCAACAGGACTCCTTGTTGGTGCAGCATGTCCAAATCACAACCTATCACCGCAATTCCAGCGCCGTTCACTGTCCTGACACCCAGCAAAGTCTCCCGGCCGCAAGTTTTGCGGAATAAACGTCTGGGATAGACAAGACATTCAAAACGTTCACTTTCATTGTCTCCTGAAGGGGTCGCTGCGTCTATGCGCGCCGCCATCCCCATGGCAACCTGATGATGAGCATGCTCTTGAGGTGATTTTCTCCTGATGTGCCTTCTCTTGTCTTTAGACAGCTGGCTCTTCCACTGTGAAAACTGCTGTTTGTTCTCTGGTTCGAAGCCACAGAATCAGTGATTCTGGACATGCGGGAGGCTCATCTTGGCTGGCTGCTTACTGACACAGAACTTGATGTTTGCTTCCTGCTCCAATCTGAGCTGCCCATCTACCAGTGGTCACAAAAACACATGGAACACAGGTCCTGATATTGTAGACATCGTATCGTAGACCTATAAAACACAGTTACGAAAAGGTAGGTCCATATTTTAAGTTCGTCAATCATGGCAGATATTTGTTCTACTAGTTATAACTACATTAAATAATAATAAACGAATGCAAAACAAGTTTTTATGCTCTACTGTTCCATTAGCAAGATGATCCAGTTAGATGTGCTATATGTATGTTTTCATTGTCTATTATCTTTCCGTGAGAGTTATATGTCATGTACTGACAGCAGTTTTGTGTACCCGGTAGGTGAAAAGACAAATACTTCACCAGGGTGGACAATAAAATTGGTTTATAAGACAATAGAAGATGATGCTACACCATCTGTTGTCTTGATATAAATTCTGTTTGTAATCTTGTAAAGTAACACAATAAACAACATCGATGTCACACAGAAAAACATGCGTGACAGCAGACAACATGCAACAGATTCTTCACATGATAATGCTATCTGCACTTTGGTTGGTACAGCACATAGAAAAAAAAAACTTAGCAGAAGTCTGTTGTGATTTATTTTATTCAACGTTTCTGGACAACATCTTAGTCCTAATTTAGGAAACTGAACCAGGCCACATAATGGCACACCGATTGCGCCCTCTGAGTAGTGAGGGTGTCTGCATATCCTCTCCCTGTCTGTGTGAAACAGAGACAGTTGTCAAGCCATGGCCAACTCAGTCACGCTGCCACTGAACTCCGAACAATGACCTGAATGTAATGACAGATGACACACAGGGAGTGTAGATGTAGCACAGGACAGAACCCAAACTCCATCTGTTACTCTGCCATATTAGACCAAAATGGACTTTTTTTTCTCTCCTTTTTTTTTATTAAAGAAACACAGCACACTGTTTGAATCCGTTGGACACATACAGCACAGCTCATTACAATTATAAAGATATTTTGTAAATGATGGTAATTTTAATGTTGCAATAAATTTCTAAATCCTCAAGAAATGAATCAGATTCACTCTAAAATCCAGAATTTTGACAGAAACTAACTTTGAAGCTGTGAAAGTAAAAACTGAAGTGTTTTTTTTTTCTGACTTATAATATGTGCACATATTGGGCTTTTGTCCACTAATTGTTTCTCAATTGGCAATCACTTCTAATTAACACAATAGACTGCGCTTCAATGCTTAAAGGAACTTGTTGGAGTGTCTTTTTTTTATGTACTGGGTCAGTACACATTTAGGCATTAGTAAGCATTTTGTTCTGCGCTCCGCTTGCTTACACGCGAGGTCTTTTTCTGTCGGCCCGGCTCACATATATCACAGAGCTAGTTTTTTATGTGTTTATTTAGTGAGAGACGGGAGAAATGTCCGTTCAGGACAAGTAAGCTGCTGCTGTAGATAAATGTGATGCAGGTATTGTAAGAGGAGCTAAAATGCAGGTTAATAACAGCAGCTGAGACTGGATTGATTTATTTTGGCATTTAAAATGAGTAACGAGAAAGAAAGTTACATCTTCTCCTTCACCTCCATCGCTTCCCTGCCACCCTGGAGGTGATCAGACGTCAATGACATAAATGATCGAGCAAATGACAACACACAAGCCTGAGCTGTAACTCTTCAAATAACTCATTATAACACCAGGAGATTATGAACAGAACATATCAGATAATGTTTTGATGATTTATTATTTTGGTTGTATGTAATTAATTTTTTACCAAAAGCAAATTAAACAGCTTCGGGTTTTTGGTCTGGATGTCAGACTTCCGATTTCTCTCTTTATATTTTACTTTTCTAAAGGGCTTCCTTAAAGAACATTTGTAAGTAGACAAAAAAAATATGTGTACATTTGTTGCCAAGTGTGTGCACATACTTGCATTTGTGTAGGTCCTACCCCAAAAGACCTTTCATGAGCGAGGGATTTTAGCCAAATCGGCCGAAATGAGAAGCTTTTCATCGTGAGCACAGCTGCCGGTGCAGGAGGCTGAGAGGGAGGGAAACAGTGGCTGTTTTAAATGTATTTTCTACAACACTTTCTCAATTAAAGGCCCTTTTTACACATAGCACTCCGCTAATAACATAATGGCGAGTAGAATGTCATTGAGTGGTGTAATGTACCTAAATCCTTCACCAGCATTTTTAATGCTTTCATAATTGGAGCCTACTTTGGAACATAGTGGCACACGGGAGGCAGCGGTGGAAAGGCAAAGAGAAATGATTTGTAAAGATGTCCGCGCTGGAAATAATAACTAGCCTTGGTGCTAATGTAGGGCTCTTTGCAAAAAGGGAGAAAAAACACGTTGCTAATTGAGTTTGCCTGAAAAAAAGACATTTAAAACTCATCATTTCATTTTACAGTCCTTTTTGTGGCACATTGTGTTTAGAAAGGGGAAGGGGAACACTAGTGGTGTTTCACATCCATTTGGAGGTTAATGGTCAAGTTTCAGGCTTTTAAATGTGGTAAAAACTACACTGAAAGGATTTACTTTAATTAATTGCAAAGTGTGGATTTTTTTTTCCCAATACTCGTGAACTCTTGCCATTCAAAACTTACCTACAGAAATCGCTCCACTTATGCAAGATAAATAACAGTTTTAGTCTTTTTTGCTTGCAGTTGGAGTAATACGATCATTTCGCCAAAACATTTTGCCTGTATTTAAAGATATTTTTGAATAATCAACACATAATTCCCAACTAAATGAGTTCTAAAATGTACCCAAAATTGCTTTCTGCTTTGACTTTTGTATCTGAAACCTCTCACTTTTTTTTTTTTTTTTAACCGCTCTTTTCTTTCTCTTCTTTGTTTCCTGGAAGAAACAGGCAGTTTAGAGTGGACTGTCTCTGATTTGTGAGTCCATGCTGAGACTATACATTACCTTCCAACACTATGACCCCTAGCCCTGTCTAAACACAGGCCTTAATGACTCATGGTTGGTGGGCACACTCCTTGGTTATAGGGCTCCGCAGGCTGTGGCCAGGGCAAGGAGAGGACACTAGGCAAAAGGATTGAGTGGACTCCACACAGACATTAGTACCCTTGCTTCTGGGTTGTATTGCATCAATGTCAATGGGTAAAAACATGTCCTCCATCTTCAAAACCACACCCTGAGGGATGAGAAAAGCACCTGCAGACCCCTTATCTATCAAAAGATAATGGCCAAAGTCAAATCAGTCTTTCTCTGAAAGCACTCAGCTGTTGTGCCGCGGCAGGATGTGGCAAGTTGTACAAATTAGCAGAGGCCCCGTTACTCGTAGATAAGCTATTGTCCTGAAACCGCACTACATCCTTTTTAGCGTTCCCTCCTTTTTTCCGCTAAAAAATGGGAGGTCCACTGCAAAAATATCCCCTCAATAAAATGAAATGAGGAAAAGGGAGCTCGAGGTGAGGGTGCAAGGAAATCATTTACGGTAGCGTGATGAAGTGTCTGTTTCTCCTAGCAACAAACAACTTAACAAGTGCCTTAAGAAAAAGAGTTGTCCTATAATCGTAAAAGCTTTTTTGATCATTTAACCTGCACATCCCATCAATCAGCACGGGAAGCAGTCGCGCAAGCACACCCACACGGAAACAAGTACAGTACACCAGCAAGTGTATTACACAAAAGGTTAATAGCTCAGAGAGGAACCGGAGGAGGTCAGGAAATAAGTGGACAAGATGTATAGCAGGTACACTGGCACCAAGGATTCACCGTGACCAGGGCTTTATACACAGTAATATATCTTTTTCTCTTACTTCGGTAAGAATAAAGGTATTTTGAGATGTAAATATTCGGGCAACCCACTGTTCCTGTGCCATACACTAAAAAAAAAAACCAGTAGATCACGGCTTCTCTGCTCCAATTAGTTTTAAATTAAAGTTTAAATGAGTGATTCATCTTTACTCACAGTCGCAAAAAGTGACACTTGTGTTAAATACAAATAGGAGGAGGAGGAGGAGTCATAGAGTTTTGACAGATGAGCCTGATGGCCCTGAGAATGGCAGAGAACCTCACCAGCTGGTAGTGGACCTGGCGCCAACTGCCCATCTAGGTTGGCAGCTTGCTCTAACATGCCAGTCGAGACCTGTGAGGGCTCGGCTCACGACCAGTATATTGCCAGAGGGTATCAGATGCCAAACCTTCACAGTCTGCTCTCAGATGGAGCAAGTGAGGCATTAAATCTAATGAGAAGGAACTAAAAGTAATTTAAGATAGAGGTGGAAACAATATAAATAGACAGTTCTATTTAAGTAACACAAAACAGCAGAAGAGCTCATTTGGTTTGCACAACTTAAAGAGGAAAATTATTTCAAGTAATAGTTGCAATTAAGAGAAACTTCCAGACAAGTGGTTGGGTTGATTGTAGCTTTGCTGACGTTCGAAGTGGTCAAAAAACTTCCTTCATTAAATAGCAAAAAATAACATTAAATAAACGAGTTAAGCATTCGGTTAAATTACAACTTCAGGTTTAGTGTCGGAAGAAAGAAAAGCAAAACAACTTGTTAATTATGTAGGCTGAAGATATTTGTAAGGCTCAACGCCAAACAGCTGTAGATTTGTTAAGGACCGGCAGACAAACAGATAGACTGACACTGACACACACTGGCAGAGATTCCAACTGTACCGCAGCGACGCACGGAAAAGGCAGACGAATCAAGAATATCGAGAGGAGATGGAGAACAGCGAGGGGGAAAAAAAAAAAAAAACCCAGAGACACAGAAAAAGAGAATGGGAGATCCCGAGCCTTGTCAGTCATGGAAATGAACAGTGACAAGCCAACTCTGTGGATAATGTTTCTGTCACTGAGCACTCTAATCACAGTGTTCTTAGTCAAAACCAATCCCCTCATATCTGCACACTCGCAAAGTGCTGGGATGTTTATAGCAAACAGCTGAAAGAAACATACAAAGAGGGTGTCAAGACAGGCAGACCCACTCACGTCTCTGCCATTGTCACTGACTGCGAGTAGGAAATGTAGGGGAGAAGACAGAAAGAGAGAGAAGAGTTTGAGAGGGTACACCAAACAGAAAGAAAGAAAGAAAGAATGAAAGGAAGAAAGAAAGAGAGAGGACGCGAAAGATGGCAGTTTTAAACACACCCGAGCAGGTAGTGCCTGTCAGAACACATTGCCATCCTCTAATTGGGTCATTTTTGATACCCCCTACCACACAGTGCCAGCGTATTGATGGGGAGGTGTCAGGATGCCAAGAGCCTGCGAGGCCTCACTGGCACCGAATCAAAGCAGGCACAAATGCTGCCCGCAGACAATCTGGCAAGCCCGAGCACACACAGGCGCAAGAACATCCAAAAACATGGCCCCACAGCTCCCGCCTGTACCACCGGGGCGTAATTGGTACATGGGCATTCCAGAGCGTTTTCAAAGGAGGGAACTTAATCCACATGTGTACTATGAAATTGGCTATTTTGTACCCAGCCCCCCCCCTCCCGTCCTCTCTTGCTCTTCTTCTCGCCCTCCCCCAGTTTGCAACCCGACCACTGATTTTGCACTAGGAGTACGTCTTGTTTCTCTCGCATCCTCTCCATCAACTATCAGCTGCCACTCTATCTTTCTCCTCTGAAATTGCCCCAGGTTTGACCACGACATCTTAGGCTGTGAAGGCGGACAAGGATGCCTAATCTTCACTCGGTGCTCAGCTTGACAAGATTTCACTCGTCTGAGTTTGTTGTGTTCGAGCCCCGTACGTACGCGCGTTGGTATGTTTGTCTGCACACTGTAAATATGCAGATCTGGAGAGCCTAAAACAAATTCGATTTGTTCATCGTGTGGTTGCACATAAAGCTGTGGAGTTGGGTTTAAGGGTGTGGGTTGTGGACTGATGCTTACAGTAGGATGTGGGTGAGCCAAAGCAAGCACATCCCACTCCTCTGCTTAGACTCAGAATCTTGAAATCTGAATACTCCCAAACAGTAACATCCTCTCGTGTGTTTCTTGTGTTCTCTACATTCCTACATTGAAGAACAGTGTCTCATCTTCTCTTCCTTTGTGTGGTGGAGTGTGCCTTCCAGCCAGCCTGGCACTGACTGGCACATGGAGTAAACCGACTCCAGCTGCTTTCTGACCAAGGGGAACTTGTTTAATTAACCACGCTCTGGTTCCAATGAAAGGGTTGGTTTCGCCCCCAGCTGTTGACCAGTCTGTGGCACCCCGGGGCCCTGACGGAGACTGGCATATCACCCCTGGTCCGGTCCGATCCACGTTTCCCAGACAAAGATGGACTCTGCCTGTCATGCCAGAATGTATCACGCCTGAGTCCTCCTTCATAAATTAAACATGAGATCTGGAGGAGTTCTTTAAAAAAGGAAAAAGACCCAGAGGATGTTTCTCTGCTCAGATTCACCCACGCTGTTTTTCTTTCCTTTTTTTTTTTTTTTTTTTCTATGACTCGGACTCACTCAGACATGGAAAAAAGGAAGAATCTGGAGAAGGTATAAACAGGTGCAGAGGTGAATTAGAAAACAGTGCCCTCAATGACTTTCTCAAGAGTGCGTTTGTGAATACTTGTGTGTGGGTAATCCATTGTGGCCTGAAAGAGCATTTCAAAGAGCCTTCTGATGGTAGTCTGGCCTTTTCCATGTGCTTTTGGGGACATACTCATATGTACGAAATAAACTCAGCTTTTCAGCATTACTCATCCTGTGTGTTAAGACTCTATAGCTTGGCGCAGGTGAATTAGTAAACATAAAGTTTCACCTTGAAAATGTGGTTTATTTTGTTTTTTTTCTCGCAGTTAATACGATGAATAGTCTGAAATTTCCTATTATGATCGGCATTCAGCATATTTGAAATATAAATATAGTAAAATACATCATAAATTTGAAATCAGATTCAGCATTTTAAAGTATAATTGAACACTCAGGGTTTAAGTTCTTTTACTATTGTAGATTATCCATCTTTACCCAAAGCCTATCGTATTTTAAAACGCATCACTACAAGGTTGTGGGAGTGAATGCATGCAGACGAATGTAAACACCACATCAAAACACCATCTCATCATCTTAACCATACTATAACCCAGCCCCCACCTTCTACTGTTACTACAGCCATGAATCACACGGCTGGTTACTGGTTTGTGTAGAGCTTGTTTTATGCGTTGTGGTATCAAGGTGAGAACGTGCTATGAAGCCGACGAAGCATCTTGGTATGAACGAGATGGACAAAAACAACAAAACAAAGAAGAAGAAGAAGAAGAAGAAGAAGAAGAAGAAGAAGAAATACGTTACAAACATCACGCAGGTAACTCACACAGGAAAATTAGCTGCTTGGAAATTAGCGCCGACAAAATGCCTCGGTGTTATTCAGACAGGACTTAAATGGCGGAATGACGCATTAAATTGTAGATTCTGATATTTTTTTCTGACAATCCTCATAATTTCCACTTTGTTCTGCTTCTTGTAAATGCAGAGTCTCGACAGTGCTAATTGTTCTGTCAGAGGGTTTCCACTCTGTTCCCATCATCGTCCTAAATAAATCAGGCTTTACAAGAAAAGGCGAATGCCAAAGTGACATTCTGAAAGGTAATGTCACCACCCAGCCATACTGGGAGTCTTTCTAAATCTAGTGAGAGCTAGAGTGCCACCAAGAGAGCTCATTTCACCAGCATCTGGATGACAGGTCGTACCATCACCAAGCACAATTGTCACCTTTACAAGTTGTCATGCATCTTGTGTCCTTGATGCTGCGATAATGCACACTGGAAGGGGTTCGTGTCATCACCTGCACCCCTCAACAAATCACGTGTGAACATAGCAAAGAAACAAAGCACATCAACACCCAAGAACCAAAGAAAGCACTGGCTTTCATTTTTATATATTTAATTTGAGTTTTTCTAACATCTGCACAGCTCCCGCAAGAGCGCTGCAATTTTTAATGATCTTTAAATCTAACCTGGACCCGCGTATTCTGCTCTACCCCATTGCCTAACTCATACAGCTCCCAACACTCATCCCCGATCCTCCCCTTGTCATTTTCTTTTTTTTTTTTTTTCCCTGTGAGTCCATGGCATAGTCCACGGGAGCCCCATTTGCCGTGACATATGGCGAACAAGGCAGGCACTGCGAGCGAGTGGCCCTGTCTGGAGCTGTGACTTAGTGTCGTCCCTCAGTGCCTCTGGCAGCACAGGGACAGAGGGATGAAGGGGATGGAGGAAGAGGGAGAGAGGAGGTACAGAGACAGAGGAAGGGTGGGAGTTGGGGCAGAAAGGGGATTCAAGCCGGAGTTTTTGCCCTGGAGACACACTGGCAGTCCTAAGATTAGAGGGGTAATCAATCTCAGCGTGGAGCCGGCCAATCCCACCGCCCCACGGCCTGGCAACCTGGCCTCCGCAGGTGGGGGCAGGGCTGCAGGGAGCAAAGCAACACTGACAGTTGGGACGGAGAGGAGAGGGAGAGAGATGAGGGGAAAGAATATGCTTTATTAAGAGTCATTTGTCCTTTAACAAGCCTTGGTGCTGGACAGGTGATGAAGCATAGCACCACAAACACATATGATTACTGTCATCGTTGTTTACTGGCTTAGCTGCCTCTGTCACCTCACTAGGGAAACCTTGTTTTGGGTGCTCCTAACACACGGATGCCCTGAGCTGTGCAGGACCACTCCTGGTCATAGTTAGGGCTGTGCTGATCCAGGAGTCAGTATCTGCATCAGTTCAAAACAAGCCAAACACATTGCGTCACTTGTGAAAAAAAAAATGTCAAACTAAGATACAAACTTTTGAAAAATACAGAAAATTTGTATTTTACAAACAAGTTTTAAAACATCTTGCACACTTAGTGCAAAATAGCGCAATAAGGAGCAGCGACATGTCATGTGTTAACAGCCGTCAGCTTCCTGTCATCATAATCTCAGCTATGTTATTTTATGCAAAACTAGGGGGGCGAATAAAGTAAAACTTTAGACTGCCAAGAGTGTAAGATGAGTGCTTAAAGTGGCACAATCAGTGTTGGTTGGTGTTAACACCAAAGACTTGATAAAACACTTGCAAAAACATATGGAAGGAATACGATTAGCCCTCAACCCGATAAAGGCCAAGACGAAACATGAAGGAAAAAAGAAATCTAATGGATGGTAAAAATTGTGGAACTTATTGTGGGGGTCTATTCCCTTTTCAGAAACATGAATTTTATGGTCAGCATTTGGAACGCAAATATATCCCATACAAATTATATAATACTATCCGTGCAAGACAGTAAAGAGCCTAAACTATTTCAAATAATCTAGTAAACGAAAACAGCGCCAGTATTGTAAAACATGTGTTGTAAACTATGTATTTGTTCAAGGAGCAGTTTGTACATATTGATAGATTTCAAGCAAACTGTATAAATGTGGAAAAATAAAAAATGGAAAACTTTTACAGAATTGGCACTATTATCAGAAGATAGTCTAAAGAAACCAGATACCGCTTAGAATGTTGTGGTATGCATTCTTAGTTAAAGTGTCGCAATTTATGGTTCAGTTACCAGTAATCATTTATTGTCCAAAAAAAAAAGTAATTTATTTTGCAACAAACACTTGAGTACAAATGATAGTATTAAATGTGTGATCAAGGAGAAGTGTGGCCAGTGTTCCTGCCAGTGGTTTTAGCAAAGGTCTACAGAGCATAGCTTTAACTAATGAGCCACTGTGGACTGTGGACTTGTTTGAATTGCTCACAGTCACCTTTACTAATTACCATCAATGTCTCCCAATCCAGTGAATGCGGGCCGATCAATTAACATCCTCGATGTGTACGGCGAAGACGAACGAAAGAAAGAGATGCAATATAATGCAACGAGGAGAAGACTGCTAAAGGTGTAAAAAGAGAAGAAAAATGAAAGTAAAGGAAGGAAACATCCTCACGAGGCCTTTTACAGATAAATGAAATAATTAGACCCAACTCCCCAGTGGCTTTACCATTTTATTTTATTTCTAGGGAAATAATTAGAGTTTTTTTTCTTTTTTTCTTTATCAAAGCTTCTGTTTTTTTTCATGTTTAATCTTTAATCAGTGCAGAGCATTTCCCTTTGGGCAACAAGGTGCTTTATGGTTGGATGTGATATTCCGTAGTAATTTAGAGTTGCTTTGCATCATGAAGATGTAAGCATCATGTATGAGCCAGCGCAAAGGTTTCACCGCTGTAGCTGTCTTTATCTGTTTAATGCGTTTATATATGTAACAAAGCAGGTAGTACAGAAACAGGAAAGCTTGTTTTAATTGGGCCAAGAGGTCTGAACTGAGTCCCATCTGTGGTGTGGTAGGGACTTAATTATAAGCAAACACGGCTACCTATCGATACACCACAAAACCGCAGCCAGAAAGAGGGTTAAGAATAATCTTGACGCCCCGCGGGTCATCGCACACTGTAAACAACATGGATTTATCCAAAAACAAAACAGAGAAGAAACAAAACATAACAAGTTGTATGAAATCAATATGAGCCAAAGCAAGAATCAAAGGGAAATCAGGCTAAATTGGACTTTTTGTTGTGCTTGGTCAAATATAGTGCAGCTAGAGATGAACCTCGGGAGAGAATGGCAATAACAGAGTAATACTTGAGAAGGGATTGAAGGCCCATATCGAGACATAGTCAATTCAGCTCCTTATGACCCTACACAGTGGACGAAGGAATAGATTTGAGACACACTCTTAGGTGCCTCTCATGAGCCCATAAAGCCATTTTAAAGTGGAGACAGCCATGAGTGCTAAGCCAAGGGATTGAGGGAGAAATTCAATGTCTCAGTGTGTTGTTCGCCTCCAGTTGTGGTCCGCAACATCTAAGGCTACCAGCTTGGCTCATCTGTGATCCGTGCTTCCAGGCACTTGCATTAATTGAGCTCGTAATTGAATAGTTGTCTTCATTAGTTCCAGTCCCCTGCTTGCGAGTCTCAGTTACGGATTACTGGGGAAATGTTTGCGCTAACATCCTCTTAGAAAGCTTATAAGGGAACGCCGTTGTCCTTCTGCGCCCGTCGCTGTGTCGTTATGTCACTGATGAGAAACCACTGTCACTCACCTCTGACCAGTGACAACAACATGCGTTCCCGTAGCAACCGCGGCTTTGCAAAACACAGAAGAGCGCGAGGAGGCAGCTCGTTGAAAAGAAACAATCGACTTAAGTCATTAATATTCTTGTGGAGGTTCAGGCAGCAATACAAAAGCATTACCTGCAGGAAGGCTCTTCCAGCAAACATATCTCCTCAGCCACCTCAGCATTAATCCCATCCTCAGACCTGAAAAATAATTCATAGTTTCTAACGTTAATATGTAACGTTTGCGATTTCAACTGAACAGTGGCATTTTATGCTCACACACCTTGAAGAGGCATGAAAAATTATCCAAATATCTTCGAGGCATGGGCCGAATTCTGGCAAGAAAATTCCATCCCATTTGATTGAGAGGGAAAAACAGGTACACAAATAAACAGCATGCATAGAGACAGGCCAGACATCAGTACTGTGATGTGCTTGGGGTCGTGCAGCATGGTAGAGAAGATAAAGGGAAATTAAAGGAAAGGTCCTTGACCCTCTCCGATAGCTCTAAATGCCTTGCAATTTTCCACAGGAGACGAAAATCCTCCTCCACAAATGAAGGGCTGCCTCTGACCTCTTCCAAGAGCGCAGGAAGTTTAAGAGAGGTTGACAAAAAATGAAAGACTCAAAGAGAGGCGAAATGGTAATTTGACTTGCGAACAGACATTTCTAACCCCTTTAAGGTGCATTTTAATAAATCCTCAGCAATTTGCATCTCCTGCGCTCAGCCAATTATTATGGCATGCGTCAGATTGAAGCAACATCTATAGAAAGTCTGACACTGTCAAACAGGCAAACAAAATGAAGCCTAAAAAGGTGGCGTCACAGCACGCAGGCCCACCTCTCAAGCAAAGACTTAAGGACAGTTGTTCCCCTCATTAGAGCATCATTTGGCAATAATTATCTTTAAGTGCTCTCAAACATCTTGGAGGTGAAACAAACTGTGCAGAGCTCCAAGAAAAATTATGACAGGTAACTAAAAAGAGCAACAAAAGTGGTCGTCAGACATGAACTGCATTGACTGTCAGAGAAAATCAGCATCCCCATGGTACCGGCAATGAATGGCATACCTAACAAATTTAGCCAAATAAAATTTAGGTGCAATTTGGGTAGGCGTGGGGCTGGTGATCAAGCCACACTCCAAATATCTTTAACAATCTGCCACAGACACCTCACATATGTCTACCTTGGAGCACAGACACCTTTCTCCTCTCACCAAAACGGATTCACCCATTTCCTGGTGCCTAACAGCTTCACAAATAGGAAGTGACTGCGCCGCCCTGGAACAAACAACGCCCGAAAGCATCAAAAATTGATCTTATATGAATATTCAACAAGGGAGCACAAGAAACTGAATTCCTCATTTTCACCTTCCTTCCTTTTCCACCATTACAGCTTTTTCTCTAACTGCATAATTAATGTGTGAACAGCAAAGTGTGAATTTGTTTCTGTTGCAAAATAAAGAATGGTGGGAATTTATAAAAAGAAGACAACTCTATTCCTTTGTACTCTTTAGAAAAACATTAAGGTAATCGCAGAAGGAAAGGCTGGATTTCCTTCTCTAATTCCTTAATTAATTACGTTGTCATTTCAGTAAAATACAAAACGTGCCTCTACCTCCTCTGTTTGGAAATTTAGATGCATGCAGCATGTATTTATATTTCATTTCCTGAGAAAATGTTACTTTTACTTTGCTGGGGAAGATAAAGTTAGAACCAGAATGTTTACTAAAGCCATGGTATGGTAGCTTAATTCTTAACATTGCCTTCAAACCCTTGTTTTGTCAGGCTCAGCATGCACGGTGTGATGTAGGCTCAGGAACCCAGTGTGTGCACATGCATACACACACACACACACACACACACACACATACTGTGTCCACCCACCGACATTACCTCCTCTGCTTGTTAATGGGGACAGCTCACACAAGTGCCCCTACAGAAGTGAACCCTTTGCTCAGAGTTGTTCCCCTGACATCAATCGTTGATCCTGCAATTTTTTCCACCTTTCCGGTTTTTGCCCCAGCCATTGATGTGCTTTTAAAATGCATGTGTGCCATTTCCCTCCAAGTACACAATTGGGTATAGACACATAAAGCAGAACAGAAAGACTGCTGGTAGTGTGGGGTTCTACAAGCCAAAGGATTTTTTTTTTTTCTTCCCCCCCAAAGGTGCACAACTACCCTGAGGAATAGATTTACTGGCCTAGAATCATCTGTCAAGATTTGATACATTCATAAATGTTGCAGAGATTAATCTAGACAAATTAATGTATTTGTGATTCCCTCCCAAATGTGTGTTTGCGAGTGTGTGTGCGCACACGTGGTATGTTTGTAAGAGGCGAGCTGGAGGGAGTTAGTATGCTGAAGGTAAGTCACCGGGCCGGCAGGTAAGTAGGAGACAGAGCAGAGTAATCAGGCTGTCCATAGCCCAGTGGCACAGAAATCACGCACACACACACACACACACACACAGCCCTCCAATCGTTCATTTTCCTAATGATCCACAGAGCAGCAAGAGGCAGGCAGCCATGTTGACTGGGAGACCTCTACCTTAACCCTCACTCACGGCAGCATTACTAATGATATTGTGTCTTACTCTCTTCAGCGTCTTTGTGAGTTTGTTATTTGACGCATAAGCTGAAAATATTTAGCTACAACTCCTCAACTCACAGAGAGAAATTTCCACTTTTTGTCATGTTGCATTACCGACACTCTCTTGAAAATAAAAGCTTAAAACTGAAATAAATGTGCACTAATCTGCCACAGCACCGATTTACTCCCCGTTAACGTCTTCGCCAACAAAGTTCCAAAAATGTCTAAAACCACATATACCCTATGACCCCTACTCCCAGCCTTCTCTCTCCTCTTTCCTCGCTTCTGTTGACCAGAAATTCTCTGTAAATATTTCTGGGAGGGGTAAGAAAAAAAAAAAAACTTTCACCCACCCCACGTTTAGGCAAATATCAGGACGGCCGTGGAGGCGAGGTGGCCCTGGGTGGCCATTAGGATGCAGCGAGCAGCGTTTCCATGCAGACACCATCTCCACATGGAAAGGTCACCTCCCTCCCTTCGCGGGTAAATACACAGACGTATACAAATGCGGTTGCGTGCTAAAATGGCTCACCTTAAGAAGGCATTAGGCTCTCTTCCACTGAACTTTACATCTCCCTCTTCCATTATCTTAACCAATGGCATTTCAACCTCTTTCCAAAGTAGTGCGACGCTCCTAAACTACACAAAGCCATTAACTCTGCATCTTCAAAAACAAGCGTGATTTTCATTTAGGTGAATTGAAAGAAAAATGGTAACAAACTAGTGTGTGGTAATGTGATTTTATGATTGCCGCCACTGATGATTTCTTTTTTTTTTTTTTCCTGCTATAGTAAGTACACTTTGATAGCATTATTTTGAAAACATCACGTTTATTGAAATTTCAAAACTAAGTACACACAGTCTGAGCCCGTCTGTTGTTGTCATTATGAAACGGCAGAGCAACGAGGAGTGACACTGATTGACCAACAGTTTATCTTGTTCGACTTGAGATGTGACTCAGTGCTATTCTGTGTGCTTTTCTTCCCTTTGGAGTCCCATGCGCTTTAGGTTCACTATAAGGCCCGTAGCATCCAACCTGCCAACCGGACCCTGCAAGCTTCGCTGCTGTCAAGTTGCATCTAGCCAGGAGACTAACCCATACTGTCAGTGCCCCGCGTCTACTACCGACACACCTGAGCTAGGGCACACCTTCTACCAAAGCCCCAAGCATCGCCGGGCCTCCAGTCAACACTGACATGTTGTGTAGAGGACCGGGAGAGTTAGGTCATACTGCAGGAGGCCTCGTTTTAGAAATAAAACATTTAGAAGTTAAAAATTACAGAAAGGGAGTTGGTTCGTCTTACTATTCTGGGGTATTTCTGTCTGTCTCTATCCCTCGCTCTATTATTTTTATCCTACGTTAAGTGGTGTTTAGTTAAACATCTTTCACTTCAACTATTTCTACTGTTTGTCCTGTACGTTTGTATTTCCTGGGTTACTTTTTCAGCCGGCTTTTCACAGACCGGTTCTACCTCTGAGGGACTTTTTTTTTTTTACCTTTACAATCTTACCACCCCGTGTTTGTCTTGTACCTTCATCCCTTGTCTGTCCCCCTTTTCTTCTTTACTTGCTGCTCTTTCCCTTTTTCCCTTTTGTTGTCTCTATCTTGCCATCTCTACCCAGTCCCACGGGATGACCATCTTACTCCTGGCACCGGGTCCCAATGGATACACAAGAGCCCCGCCACTGCCGCACTAGCAGCTCTGCAGTTAGCTTCTTGCGCTGTGCCGAATCGTGTTCCCGTGGCACTCTCTCCCAAAGGGAATTCCCACCAGAGACAATGGGCAGCTTATCAGGGTAAACAACAGCCTCCTCCATGCCATCCTGCCACAAAGGCACAGACGGGGGAAAAAGGGGAAGAAGAGCAAATATAGTACGATTCTGCACAGTAGCAGAAAAAAACAGCCACAATACACAAAGCGAAGTCAGACGCATCCCTCTCAGTGCTTTAGACATTTAGAATCAATGGCAACACAATCACACTCACAATATGTAATTGTGGCTCCAGCTGCCTCTTTGATTTAGTCAAACAATTGCTTTAGTTTGCCGGAAAAATCAATAAGAACTAATTTTCAGCATCACCAAAAGGAAGAAAAAAAGTCTCATCAAGAAAACACAAAGAATTATGGCACAGTTGGAACCCGAGTGCAGTGAAAAAAAGTCAGCCTGTCTGATGTCACGATTATGTCAAAGTGTTTGTGAGAGCGGCTGATATAAAAGGATGGTTTGGTCTTGAAATTCATATCCACTTACTGCCAGAGCAGGCCTGTATACCTCTCCAAGTAATGGCTGTTTACAAGATAAAAGAAGAGGAAAAATAGCCACTTTTCCCTGCTCAGACATGAAATCCTCTTATGAAATTAGGCTGATAAAAGGGCCTTGTGACGTCGGCCATTTTTCCCCACGTCAAGAAAACCTTGCGTGTGAGCATTATTAATGGCATCCTTGTGGCATGTCATTTTTCTACATCTCCAATACGCTCCTAACAACAACAGCAGAGGACCGGGCCTTTCTAGGCGCTTTGTCAGAACAGCGGTGGAGTCATTGTGCAGCCCTGTCAAGTTCCTTGAAGCAGGTACAACCAGGGAGGAGCAACAAAAACCCACTTTGCTGTGTGCATAAGAGCCAAGGGTTAATTTTTGTTGGTTCCTGGTTGCCTTCAGCGGGGGCAGAGTGGAAAAATGAAGCGGGGCTGAAACAAATAGCAGCGTCGGGAGATACGTGTGGCCTTCACTTAAACAGAGCCATAAATCAGCAGACTGACATGAGCGAGGGAGGGAGAGAGAAAGCGAGAGAGACAGAGGGAGAGAGAGCAAAACCAAAAGTGAGACAACAACAGCATAACATTACCAGTGTTTAGCCCCACCAACCGACAAGATTAACTCTTCCTATGACTTGCATATACTTGTTTTAGGCTGTATATATTTACTCTTTATATTATTCACTTTTATGTTCCTTGTACAATGAGTACTTTACCTTTTCCTCTGAGGTCATATGCAAGTGTACCCCTCCTATATGCGACCATGTTGACCCTCTACCCTTTACCTTTATTCATTCAAACATATACCTCAAGCATTGTGTTTGAGGTGCTCATGGGACACGCTCTACAGAAAAGACAAGCAGAACAAAAACTGCTCATGGTGAAACCACACGAATCACCTCACATGTTCATACTGTATGTGCGTGTTCACCTATACTATCTACTCATATCTACTCGACACAAGCGCGGATTAACAAGCCTCTTTGGAGCTGCAAAGTGGAAGGGGGTGAACATGCATGTGGATTACATATAGCGAGCATCATCTTGCAGTGATGCTTTTAATGAAGTCCTGTGTGTTTAAACCTGCATGTGTGAAAAGGCCCACACAGCGCAAGGCTCCAGCATACTGGGCCATAAGGTTTGCCAAATTGCTAATACATTCTGGGTCTGTTCGTAAGCCCGGGTAGGGGCAGAATCTAGGAGATATCTTATGCACGGCCGTGCATGTTCCAGCTGCGACCCACCCTGTGTCCCTCATTTTGTCCTGACTTGTGAGGGATTACCGCAGTGTGGGCTTGTGCTGAGCTGGCAAAACAGAAAGGGATAAGAGGAGGAGAGGAAGCTATACCGGGCTGAACGTGTCTGTGTTTTACATACAGGCCAAGTCTCCAAGAAACCTGTAGCAATTTGATTGGATCCTACTGAGGGAGACATTAATGTCATTTCTTGTTATTGGAGCGAACGCAAAGAAAGAGAACGGTTTTGTAGAAGCAACATTGCAGACCTGCTTTAGATAAGGCTGGATAAATCAAATAGGATAGTCACAGGTATTCCAACAGCATGTTTTGAAAGTGAGCCTAATAGTGCATTTTCAACAACAGAGCAACAAGGAAAAGGAGATTTGGTGCGTTTGTGTGATATAGCAAAGCATGCAATTGCCTGCTGGATTTCCACAGTTTAGGCGCAAAGTATGTGCAAATTATTTCATTCACCTGACACCAAAGAACAGCGCTGGTACTTTCAGAGAAAATTAAATTAAGCGCCCAGAAAATGTTAGAGGAAAACTTGGAGGATATAGAATGGATTTATGGCTTTAAATCTGATGGAGCTTGATACTAATGCGGTATAAATCCTTGCCTTTCATTATAGTATTATATGAAATGCATTGGAATGGAGCGATGGATCCTATTTGACATTCCGTTACCAGAGCAGTTGTGCACAGCTTCACACTTAAGCCCTTTAAAGCTAATACATAAATGTAACATTACATATAGCTGCAGCACTCAGCAGCAGTTTTTTTTTTTTTTTTTTTTTGTCTGACTCTACAAACACAACTTTATCTCACAGCCGATTATTCTCCCAAATGGTTTAATTACTCAAACAGATTGAGGAGCGTAATGATGTTTTGCCTCTCCAATGGCAACAATGCTGCTAATCGGCTCAGCTATTATTCTGACAATGAAAATGAATCATAAGATGCTTGTTCCTTTTTTACAATATGTTAATGTTGCACACTGTAGTCAGCTGGGCTCACGGAACAATTTAGAAGAAGGCAGTGTGCAGTGAAATGTTTTCACTGAATTGTCATATGTGAAATCAAGATCAAAGATTTGATGCCGTTTGATTTCTCTCTTTCTTTTTTCTTTTTTTGTTTTTTTTCCAAATATAATTTCAGGAAGTTTTT
Organism: Stegastes partitus; assembly: GCF_000690725.1. Taxonomy (NCBI): domain Eukaryota; kingdom Metazoa; phylum Chordata; class Actinopteri; family Pomacentridae; genus Stegastes; species Stegastes partitus. The sequence continues at coordinate 141,608 of NW_007577932.1, forward strand.
GCAGGGTTTGGAGAGATTCTCTGGATTCTCTGTCATCTTTCCTCGCAACAAACTCATCAGCACACGTCGACACAAACTCATTTCCATAGTCTAAATTATGAAAACTGAAAATTACAGGACACTTTTGAGAAGAGAGAATTTTTTTCGCTGGCGTTTAACCGTCAAGTAAGAAATAACTTCGAGACAAACATCAAGAGGGTTTCAAAAACTATCAGGAGGATCCATTCTGTCTTTTTTTTTCCCCCAGTGCAGGTTATCATTAACGCATCCAATTTCTATTCAGTCCACAGTGGGCCAATGAGAAACACTGGGGCCTTGCTGGCCTGCCTGCACTGCAGGTGGTGGGTGCTAGATGGGGTCCATTTTGTCCCATGTCATTTGGTGTGGGGGGACGGCACAGATGCATTGTGCCCTATGGCGTGGCTGTGGCGGCAGCACGTATGGGCTCATTGTGCTGCGATTATGTAGGACGAGCACGCCGCCTGCTAATCCGCCTGTGGGAGGGTGCATGCCTGTGAATTATTGCACTTTGGGAGAGAAAAAAAAAAAGAGAAGAAGGAAGAGAGAGAGAGAGAGAGGGAGATGAGGAGCACAGGAATAAGAAGAAGAAGGAGAAGAAGAGGAGGAGGAGGAGGAGGAGGAGCGAGAGACACAGAGAGAGAAAGCCCCCTTGGCTGTGATTATGAAATGGTCTGTCACAGATTAAGGCTACAGGGATGCAGGCAGAGATGAGCCAGAGCCTCCCACAGACACACTGGCTAGTCAGCCTGCTTCATTGAGCTTACCTGAGGTTATACACGCCTCGCATCCATCGATGGATGTACAGCGCACACACACACACATACACACACACACTATGAGGGAGAAGAGGGAGGAGGGGAAGGCAAGAGGAAATGAGAGGGAGGGAGAGATTGAGAACGAGAGGAGAAAGCGTGAAAACAAACATGCTCCAAATAGGCTTGCAATTGAGAGAGAAGGGAAGAAAAAGGAAGAGAGAGAGAGAGAGAGAGAGAACTATGCCCAAGGAAAAACACAAGAAAATAAAAGGGAAAGGGAGAGAGGGAGCTTGAGAAGGCTGGCAGCCACAAAAGGCAGTGACTAAAATAAGACCTGTGTGGCTATTGTCTGTTTGCAGGAGGGCTTTGGTGATAAAAAGCCCACGCTATTTGTCTTTCTCTTGCCTTGCCCTCCTAGAGAGCATAGATACCTGCAGATGTTTTTTTCAACCAGAGATAGAGGAGAGAGTATGTCAGGGAAGAACTGAGTGCACTCCGTGTTCGCAAAGTAGAGAGTTGGGTGTCTTCTGCAGGTTTGTATAATTATACTGGGACTCTTTATCCTAAGTATCTATTATTTTCACGCCTGGCAGCTTCAGAGGTGTGCAGCATTGTGAGAAGGGTCAGAAATACTCAACTCTTCGCTGACTGATTGACAACTACAGCCTGCACTGTTCTGTCCAATCACACGCTCCACTGTCAGGTTGATTCTTCCCCCCAGTTTCAAGTGGGAAAGAAAAGCTGTTGCCAGAGTTTGTTACAGCAGGAACATCCGCATTTGATTGGCAGGCCGCCCTTCTTTCAGGACAGACGGAGCCAATCAGCTTAATTAGCCCGATGCTTTTTCCAGGTTTTGTATCTACAAGGCTGGGATTTGTGAGTAAGGATTTAAGTTTCAGGCTTTTGCTTAAAGATTCACAGGGGTTTGCAGGTTTCTTTCACTGTAAGCCAGATGAGAAGTACAACAGACAAGCATAGCGAGGAGTTTCATACAGGTGTAGTCAGGTGTTTTTTTTTTTTTTTTCTTCCGCCGACCGTGGTGGTCACTCATCTTCTGTGTGTTTTGCAGCGAGGAGAAATAGGTCCAATGTCGGTTTTTAGAGGACAAGAAAACTTATTCCATATAAAGTGACGTGCACAGAATGATACCGAGGCCCCGAAAACTTCTTGCAACTTCTTGCACCTAAAAATCCAGCAAGCATGTCCACTTTACACGGAGAGTGCGCAAGATTTAAACTTTTCTTTAAAGCCTCTTGATGGCATGTGTACATTATGCATTTATGATAAAATGCTTCTTCACAATGATTCTGTCTGATTATAAATAAACCCCTGATCAAATGACCCAAGCATAGATAGATAAGGTCAGACCAGGTTACCTTAAACAGTACACTGCCACTTTTGGTTCTACTTCTTTATATTAACAATAATCTCATACGGAGATGTAAGGGAAGCAGATGACATTCATACTCAGCGTACACTGTTATATAGTTTACTCGATTTGTGTGGAAACTCAAGGACACAAGGCAGCACTTTAAACAGCGTATCAACCATGTAGCCACACTACGGCCATTCTTCCACTACACACTACTCCTTAAGCATCAGACCATATTAGATGAGAGGGGATAACCCTTTGAAAGTGGTGAGTTATTACAACATCTCGGCCTGACATGACTGTGACAACCCAAGCTGATGCCAGATAATTGCCCTTGTGCTCGCCACTTAATGAACATAATTACCACGTTCTTCTGTGTTCACCCCGTGATTAATTGTTACAACATTTCTTTGTTGGGTTCCGACAAATTACCCCCTCATACCACCGTTGCCATTTTCACATCAGGCAATCATAAAGTACGCAAGCAGGCACTCATAAAGACAGCCTAGAGCCACTTGAGAGCCATGTTGGGATTATTGGAGGAGGCAGAGGAAGTTAAGGACTCGCCAATCAGTCAATTATAATCATTGGGGAAAGGTTTTTGAAGCTGTCATTTCACCCAGAGAGAAGAAGAGGGGTCCTCATGAGTGCTATATGAGGCAAAAGCAGAACGTGTCAGTTATCCGCACGCACACACACACGCACAAACACACTCAAAAAATGCAACTCTTTAAGCAAACGCACACACAAATAATATCAAAGGGAAGGTCTAAATAACTACAAATGGCTCGGCGATCATTTGGTGCGCGCACACAATCACTTTGAGCTCTCTGACACCTGTCAACTCAAACGAAAACATGTCCATACAAGTCAAACGGAATAAGTTCTAATCCAATTCTCAGGCTCGTGTTTGGGGGCAATTAGCTTGGGCATATTTCACAGACGACCTAATTGAGAAGCTGTCACCCAGTTAAGCAAGGCTTGTCTTAAGAGCATTTGCTTAATAAGCCATGGCCTAATGCAATAAGGTGCCTATTCCCAATCAGCCATGACAAAGTCTAATTTATGCCAGGCCAAATGAGCAAGAGGAGAGGGAGTTCAGGGCCGAGAACTGATTTGGCATTAGAAAGTATGATTTAAAAAACAAAAAAGGAAGAGCGAGTGCGAGACGAGGACACCTGTCCTACCCGAAACTGTTCTTTTCCTGGTGTAAGGAAAATGCAGAGCGTTTTCACTATGGCCTCCTGTTGAGAAGAATGAGCTTCTTTTCTTGGCTTTGCACCTCCATGCACATATATTCATGCATTTATACACACAAACACAGTTTCATGTTCAGACACACACAGACACATGTATACTGTACACACAACCCACAGTGCTCCTGCATGATTGATTCAGCGGAGCATCAGATCGCTCACTGTGACAAATAGCTGGCTGACAGCCGAACACAAAAAAAGCCCACACCCTAACACCTAACCTGTGAGGGGGACTGGGGGGCAAGGGAGGGGGCTGACCTAGCAGCAGGTCGCCACAGCTGTCTCCATCATACCACCTTTTCTCTTTCTCTTTCGCGAGCCTCTTTCTCCCTCTGTCTGAACCACTTTTTCTTCCTCACTCCCTTCCCTCTGTCTCGTTTTCAGCTCGTCTTTCTTACTTTCCACCCTTTTTCCTCCCTTTCCTACTTCTGCATCCTCGTCAGTATCTCTGTAAGGTATTCTGTCCCTCCCTCTATCTCTCTCTCTCTCCCTCTCCTTCGCGGGGAGTGATAGATTCCCCCTCAGTTCATTTATCCTGGAAGCGGAGGAGACGGCAGTGTGATGTGATCCATCTCGCCGGCGATGGAGGGAGCGCGGCGTCCCTGATCACAGGCCCTATCAATCTCACTCATAGGGGCCGGATCAGCGCTGCTGTCAGATAGCAGACACACATGGCCTGTTTGAATGGCTAGGACTTCCTACTGTACCTAGTGCACTAGCACTCACTGGGGATCTGACTGTAGCTAAGATAGGGAAACCCACAGAGGGGATGTTGCTGTTTCTGAACTCCAGGGAGGGAAACATTTAAGTCCCACTCATGCAGAGTCCGCTGGCAGGAATATAACAGGGGTGACATGACTTCAAATCAAAATATCTGTCCATGTCCTTTACATGCAAAAGGTTTTGGAAAGCATGTATTTCTCCTCTTAAGCTTGCAAAGCACAGACAACTTTTGACAGTGACATTCACTGTTGTCACACACATAAAGTTGTAACACAGTGAATTTTATGGTTGTACTTTCCCATCTATCCCGTTGCCAGTTAAGTTATTTTTATTATTTTAGGTCAATGCAATAAAATAGTCCACGGGCAATTAGACAATCAACTGTGAAATTAAATATTCATAATAATCTATATTTTACTCATTTTCAAAGTCATGTATCAAGCAGAAATCCCAAAGATTTGCTGATTTTCTCCGTTGTAGACTACTGCGATTTGAAAATTGTGATTGATATTTTCCCACCAAAAAACAAACTTTGAATTCCTGCACGCTGTCGTCGTGTTCACTTAAAAAGAAATATTTCAGTTTTTAGAAACAAAACTCACAACATGAATCATCAGCGACTATAGTTGAGCCACGGGACGCACCACACAATCAAAATGTTTCATTTTCTTTCAGTTTATCGATAAATCTAAAGAATACAACAGAAAAATGCTCAGAAAGTACCAGAAAGGCAATATAAATAAATTTTTGTGAACAAAAAAGTTGTCACTGGGGAGGAGGAGAGGATGAACGGAAAGCAACCAGTCCAAGTCGCATATCCAAACTAAAGATGATCTTCATCAACTTCAAAATAAGCAAAAAAGAAGAGTGCTTTAAATTGCATATCTGTTAATAAAAAGAACAACTGATCAAGTAATTTTTAAAAAAATGCCAATAATATCCTTATAAAATCATTCACGAATAGAGTCACTCACCAAACATGGAAGCCATATCAGAAGCACTGCACATTTTTAATCATTTTCCCACAATTAAACTAATATTATTGTCCTATTTTCATACCACACACTGCACATTTTGAATTTTGTCAAATATTGACAATACGAGGATTGCTATTTGAACAGCAACATTTCAGCACATGTCTGACCGTATTTCCCAATATACTTGCCATATGCTGTATCAAAACACATCAAACTCTCCTTGACACTCAAGTACACAAAATCACCCTCGTCCGTGACATAAACCACCCTTTACACACACTCCCCTTTACACACTCTGACACCCCTCAAAAAACACTTCCCTGCTGACGTGTAACACTCTCATGCACTCATCCACAGACACTTCATAACCTGACATGCATCACCCTGACACGCACACACATGCACACATCCACACACATCAAAAGCAGTGGGCTGTAAAGTGCTGTCCCTATCCACCCCAGACAGCATCGACCAATCAAATTAGGCCTGATCAAAACATGCCATTCAAAGCCAGGGCTGTGGGGGTGGGCGTTCAGGGGAGCGCAGCCGACGCTCTGACCTTGGGAGCAATTAGCATGACCAGAGAGAGTGAGAGACAGAGACGGAGACTGGGAGAGAGAGAGACTGGGGGTTGATGGGGAGGGGGGGGGCGAGCCAGGGTTTTGAGCGGAATAAAGAAAGAGGTAATGCAAAAGCACCCCCCACCTCACTAGATCTGCAAATAGGGGATGGAGCCCTCTGAGGGCCCACTCAGCACAAGGCCCTGGTCTTACCAACCTCCTCCTCCTTCACTGCCTCTTCACCCGAGCCCGTCGAACTCCCTTGCCACCTCCCAGAGTTCCCCAGTGCAAGCCCTGGGCCCAGGTCTCCCCCTGAGGAAGCCAAGGCCTCATCCCTGTGCCTTCTTCAAATTTGCTCTCATTAGACCCACTGTGTCACGTTTGATTTTGTAGGTCATTAGGGGCCATAAGGTTGCTATATGTCTGAGGTAAAATAATACATTATGGTGGATTTTTTTTACATATTACAGAGTTGTTTTGATCATTTTTTAAAAATTAAAATGAACCAGAAAGAGACCGACGATGACACCAAACTCCCTGGACACACACCTCCTGCATTCTTATACATGTCTATTAATTATCAAGTCATTTATGACGACATCTTGCATCGAATCGACATCTTCAATCACAGCACCATCACTGTATGCTTCGCTGCTAAATAATACAACAACGTAAAGTGTAGAGAGCTGCTTGTCAACACTCACTTCCAACACCTCTGTTTCCTCTTTAAGGCTGCAGCATTTGTTAACATTTGCCAACTGTGTTTACGCAACTATATATTCCTCAAGCGTAGGAACGGCAGTCCTGACACTACCCGAATCCCTCCAGCTCCCTCCCATCTACCTGGGAATCTAATTTCAATTGACTGCCAGACAGAGGAGGTTTGAGGTTAGAACCATACAGTAAAAAGGCTGGGCAGGACTGCCTAAGAGGGGAGCGCAGGTTCAAATTGTTTTCTATAAGTCACCTCTACGGGGGATTTGTGTTTATCCCCGGCCATTGATTTGTTGCTGGGGTTCATTGGGTAAGTGGGGGGGAGAAGGAGAAGCAAGGTAGACCAAATAGGAGAATCCAAGAGAAGCTGACGGTTCTTCGTCCTTCTCTTGGACCTTCTGAAAGAGGCGAGGTGAGGGAATTGTTGAATGAAACCGTGTTTTACGTACACTGCATTTTAAAAGATTGAACATCTTTGCAAATTTTGAATCTGAAACGACAAAACAAATTGTTCAGATCAGTGAAACATAATTTACATCATTTCACAAGTAAAAGTGCAAAACGTGTGTTGATTTCAGCGTCTCAATTGTCACAATTTGCTGCTCTTCTCTGTTTTATATCATTGAAAATTAAATGCCAGTGGGTTTTAGACTCTCAGAATTTGTGATGGGCATTTACCTGCAAGTGTAAAACACCTTTGTGGACAATACATTTAAAAGTTAAGTTTAAAAGGGGTGGCTGAAAAAATTTTGGAAGAGACTGTTTCTTTGAAAACAAACACAAACAGTCTTGTGCCTTTCAACAACATGACACACTGCCTCACAACCAATAAGGCCTCTCTGGAGTATCCTGAACAACGCGTTGCTACATAAATTATTTTACAAGTCTCTTTTTCTTTATCTTCTTATTTTTCTTATCTCTCCGTTTCACCTAGCAACCTCCCACGCAGGTTTAAACCTGTCTGGCTTTTATCCATTTCATAATATTTGTACACATAAACACCAACAAAAAAAAACACATCATGCTTTCAGTGCTAAACAGTTTGGCATCAATCCGACGCCACGGTATTATTTTCTGCATTTCTTTTTGTCTTTTCTCGTTTTGTCTTTCTGCTACAATAGGATATTCCTGATGGTAGGGATTTCCATTTCAGTGCATTGTTCTACCAAGCTCTTGTCATTCCGCGTCTGTTGTTCTCATCTCATAATGCTGCTTTGGAGCTCGCCCCATGACTCGCCTGTTTCAGTTTCACTTAGTGGCTTAATTACCGCTGAGCGTCTTTAATGCAAACAATGAGAGACAAATGGAAAACAAATACAATCAAGACACTGTCTTATTAACCAGGTTGTCTGATCCTCCCCAACACCTCTTCTGCTAGACAATAGCCTGTCTCCATGTGTGTTCTGTACACTACAACGTGCTGATGGAACGGCTGTGGAGCGAATGTAAATACAGGTTTGCATATGCACACAATACAACAATAATTTGTAATGGGGTAAAGGTAAGGGGACATAGGGACTACAATGCAAACCATTATTAGGCCAATCAGCAAAGTAAAGAGACGTGCATCTAAATGCATAATGGAGCAGTGCTGCAATCTAATAGTGTGTCCCTGCATTAGTGGCTATGTTGAAAAAAATATATAAACCACAACGTATATAATGCCTCAAGATTTAAAAACAAAAAAACAGTATGGTAAACCTGAAGTAGTAAGTAATAACAGATCAAAGAAAGACAGAAAAGATCCATAAAATGCAAAAACCAGAAGTTTATTTACTCACATTTGAGAAGCTGTAACCAGTTCTTTGGTGTGTGTTTTGTTGTTGTTGTTGTTTGCATTAAACATCACCATAACCCCGTCTAAATCTATCAAAACTGTCGACGATTATCCATCAATCAATTAACTGACCGACTGTCACATTACCGAAACACGTGTCCGAATATTAAAAGCAGAACAGATTGTAGAAGCGCAAAATCAACCGCGGTGTCGTCGCAAATTAAGTCTAAATAGCAGCATTTGTAGTTCGAAACCCAACTGCTAAGAAGTTACAGTAGTGAACCATCTATGGATGTGTTTTGGTATATGCTTGATCAGTCATGCATGTTGTGGATTTCAACTAGTGTGTATTCATTTGTGTTTGTTTAGTTTGGGGAGCGAGCCTCAGCTTGACAGTCATCTTGAGGGGCCTGCTTGCTATACCCATAAACAAGACGGGTCCAAATTAGCCGCTCAGAAAGCCTGTGGCCTTGAGTGGTGCTGTCCTACCCCCCAGCTACATTATTGAGCAATGCTAATGATCCAGGCTTTACTCATTTACTCTCTCTTCAACACCGTTTCACTGGCTCTCGAATCAGTTTTAGCCAGGCTGACGTTGCAGCGAGCTTTATCATTTTAGATTTCACCCTCTTCTTCTTAAAAAAAAAAAAAAAAAAAAGCCCAGAAAAAAAAAAAAACACATACCCAGTGGGAGCGGGACTCTTCACTCTGACTCTTGCTGACTGACTCTCTCTCTCTCAAGGTTTTGGTAAGCACTGCTGCTCCTCCAGGTTTTAATAAGCAGTGGAGCAGAGGGTTTGTGTGCATGTGTGTGTGTGTGTGTGTGTGGTTTGTGTGCATGCACGGCTGTTTGTACGTGTGCGAGCTTGAACAGTGAGCCGGTAACGAGACATACACCCCGTCTACCACCACCGCAGCCAACGCCGCACCACTGTTTACTCTAGCAAATCCTGAACGAGGCCGTGGTGCTCCGAAGAGAGCTTTGCTCCTGTTAATTGGTCATTAAAAGTAGTGGTTTGTGGGCCTCACTAAATCTTTAAACAGGCCATGAAATAATAAAAGGGGAGGTTTGTCACCGCTGTTAGCTCCCCAGAGCAGGCAGAGAGGGAGAGAGGAAGAAGGAAGAAGAGCAGGACTCGGCTTTTGATCATTATCTGCAGAATTAGCATGACTGATAATAATTGCTCTGTTCATTTCAGACCTTGTAAATACATCGTGGATGTGGGGCTGCACGTCGGCAGATGAAAGGAAGTTGTCATTGATGTGTGAGGGGGTAGAAAGAGGTGGGCTGGAGGGGAAGATTGTGGCAGTAATCATGATTAGTGAGAAAAATACAAAGTCTTGTTAGACACAGGTTCAGGCAGCGGTAGCTTGTTGTTCGTCGCATTGAACCTACAGTGCTGCACATGTTTGACACTGAGTACTTAGATGTGTGCAGTTGCATTGTTATATTCATCTCAGTGAAAGGAAACGCTCCTGAATGTGCTGCGGAGCCAGCGATGAATATGCACGGTGACAATCCTCTCCTCTTAACACTAATGATATCAAAGAAAGTCCGCTTAAAAAAATGACACCAGCAGGATGGAGACAACAGGTGTCAAAGCACACACTATCTCATACACACAAGCCATACTGTGTATTGTACCCCCCCTAAGCCCTGTGAGAGTAATGATTCTGTTATACTTGCATGGCTTCTCATATATTGATTTGGACCAGGAGGAGGCCCCTCCCGCAGGGGCCCCATTCCTCGGCTCCCCACCCGGCTCCTATTGTGCCTGCGTGTGCATGTGTGCAAAATACCAGCAGTTGGTGCGTCAGCAGAGGCTGTGTGTGTGGTAGGAGGAAGAAACCAAAAGAAATAAAGAGAAGAATCTGGGCCCCGGATCTCCCTGACATCTTTAAAGTTTATCAGCCAATCCCCTCTCAGCCACGCAGGCACACAAACACACCAGCGCGAACGCATACAGGCACACACAACATATGATCGCGCACATCCTTATTGTTGGGGTATCGGTTCAGGCCGTCAATAATGGCGCAGTGGACTGTGAAGGGACAGGCATGACCCAGACTGCCCATGCTGTGGATAGTGTGTGTGTG
>NW_007577932.1:152074-163625 GCF_000690725.1 Stegastes partitus
GTGCGCTCCGCTAACCCCCTCTGTCTCTCCCCTCTCCTCACTCGTCCACCCAAATCTCCCATTGTTTCCTTTCCTCCCCTCCATTGTCTCAGCTGAGAATGGAGGGATGAACAGCCGGTGAAAGAAGGATGCTGATGCAGAGAACTGTCTGGCGAAAGGTTCTTTAAACATACTGTGGCGGAAAAAAGGTTTGCTTGTGTGTCTTTTTGGTTTTTTTTTTCTTTGCCAATACTCAAGTTAGAAAAGTGAGACTACAACAGCAGGTAAAAGCATTTGGGAGCAAACTGTATGCATCACTATGATTCATTCTTTTTTTTTTCCTTTTAATTGAAAACAAATTCACACTTTATTTAATTAGAAATTAGCATAACTCTTTTGCCTTTTTATTTAATGCACGTAGGCCTTGAGTCATTTTCATGTTTTAAGCCGTTCCCCTCTTACAGGTTTTACATTTTCAGCCCTGAAAGTGTTGATAAAACAACAGACATCCTCCATTTATTTTCTGCCCAATCATACAAATTTTCTTCCTCCTGTTTTCATTGTAGCAACTACTATACTGTATTTTCTGAATGTCATCCATCATGCTTAACTTCCCTTTTATTGCGGTACATTGAAAATGCATCTCACTTAAAAGTAACAAAGCTTAAATTCTTCCTATTGCTACTTTGACTGCTGTGTTTTAAGTGATACGAACGCATGCAGGTAAAACATTATAGTAGCATGGAAGATACGTTTGACCTATGAAGTAATATTTTGTAAATGGGCCTGTAAATTCAGATGACAGCTAACTAGGTTTTGGCTGCCATCTTCAGGCTGTTGCGAGTATTACCCTCAACAACCCATAGATATGATTTAAAAGCCCTAGAGCTAAAACATGGTGATTGTTCCTTCATGAAAATTAGACATCCCCACCCCTAATCTCTTTTAATTTCATTCAAGGATTTGTAGAAGCCATAACCCTAAGACTTACGTTACACATAATCATTAAGTGTGGCATCTGTTTACATAAATGCACGTCATCAGCTCAAATTCTTGCAGATTTATACACATCTTAATCATTTTCCTCAAAAGCGTGAATAGTTTATGTCTGGAAAACCAACGGCAGAACAGTCACCGTATAAATATATGGCAATGCTGAAAGCTAAATAACCTCTGTGGTTTAAACCACTGCAGATATTTTCGCAGAAATAATGACTATTTTCCGAGGTACCTTTCAGACTAATTCAGCCAAGTTTACTGTTGGAATGGCTCTGGACATGTTTTTTTATGTACAAATCTATCTGGAGCATTAGGTACAGTGAAGAGAAGTGTGCTCCAAATCATGCTCTGAACCCTCGGGGAGTTGTGGTATTAAATAAGACCTACATTTGGAGCATTAGTGGAATTCAATATGTGCAATGTAATTATTCTGCTCAATAAGCCACTGGAGGAGGATATTCCATTTACTACAAGCTCTAAAACAGGTAGATTCAGGTGCTGCTTCATGTTCACACAATATCAGCCGACTTGTAAAGGGGGGGAAAAAATTACACGTGCATTTTTAAACAGCTTTGCTGTTAGCTCATCATTAAGATTGGGTACCGTTAATGCATTTCAGAGTTTATAGTAAAGGTAAAATAATAACAGGAAAATCATCAAATTATAGATTTTCATTGTGACGAGGTCAGAGCAGCTTTAATGATCAGTCAGTAAAGCTAAATTCACTAAAAATCTAAAAAATTAACGTTATTTATCAAGCAAAAGGGTAAAAAAGGTGCTGATTCTACTTTTTCAAATTTAAAGATTTGTGGATTTTCTCTCTTTTTTGCCTTTGTAAATTGCATATTTTTGAGTTTCTGACATTTAATAAACTATACAATTAATTCAACATTAAAAAAACATAATCCACAAACTAATCAATAATGAAAATAAGCATTAGTTGTTAAATAAGAAGCAATACCACCTTCATTTGTCAAAGCAGCAATATTTAAAGACCCCCATTTCAATATAAAGAGAGCAGGACACATGTCGAAGGATCAAAGCTTCAACATAAAACTACAGTGGCACAGTCTATCTGCAGCATCACCGACTCAAAACATAAAGAGTTTGAAAAGAGTGACGAGGAGAGGAGGAGGGGGGTGTGTGTGTGAGGGGTGCGGGTTATGTGTTTCATGCTGTCCCAGTTGCCTAAAGTGATTCTCTCAATAATGTATTAGAGTACTTGTTTATTATTTACTGTTTACACAGCTCAACTCTTGCTGCTTTTGTGGAGTGACATTCTCAACCACGCCGTCTGCGCAGAGCAGCCGAAACAACAAGCAGCGCAGACAGACAAGCTGGTCCCGCCAGCCAGAGCAGGCAGCCAACCAAACCGGGCAGCCACCCGCTCCACGCCACGCTCAGTTGATGCAAAAGCACTGGACTGAGAAATAAAAGACATCTCGGTTCATAGGAGCCGTTGTACATGCATCCTGAGGTTGTCAAAGAAAAACACACACATGCACAGAGGGGGTTGGAAATGGGGTTGGTGGTGGTGGGGGGGTGTTGAAGGCACTGAGGAGGTACTGGTATTAATATTTATGCAGACACCTAACTGGTCACCACCTCACTCATCTGTTTCTTCATTTGATTAGATTTTCTTCTGAAGGGGTCCTCGTGTGAATTCAAAGAATGGTCGTGCAGGGCTGTGAATCCTGCAGGTACATCAGGTACGAAAGGGCTACGCCTCGACTTTTTATACAGACAAAGATAAACTCAGGTTGATCATGTGATATAAGAGAGTTTTTTTTTAGTTGAAGAGTAAAGTAAGATTAACATAAAACTACTCTTACTTTTACAAAGCCACGCAAGGTCATGAAAACACTTTTAAAAAAATCTTCTACTGTAGGAGTAAACTGGGAACTATTTCATTTCTTCCACAGATTTATAGCAAAAAGCAGCACGACTTAAAAGCTAAATCCCCAAATCCGGTGCGAACAAAATGTTCACCAAAATTTCCAACACTGCACGTAAACCTGTTTTTACGCCATAAAACCAAAGTTATTCATGTTTTCAGATCCTTCCATAGGTGTGCTTGTAAATGCAGCTGGAAAACATTTCCAAATATGACTAAAAATCTGTAATAATATGTCAATTTACCTTTTAAATGAGTAACACCAAGAATTGTGATAAAAATAAAACATGACCACAGCGCTAAGGAGGCTTCATGTGTCGATGAGTACCTGATTCTGGGATTAAACAAGCATCTTAAATCTAAAATAGAAAACATCCCCTAATTATCCTTTCGTATACGGACAGCGGACCTCTCCTCGCATCGCACATGAAGGGTTTATTGGGGGGGAGGAACCACACCAAATACGAGTCCGGTAATTACAAATAATAAAAAAAGTCTATCTCTGGTCATAGCAGACAGTAATTACATCGTCTAGTGCAGACATTAAAGTCAATCAGTTCCCAGGCCAATTTCTTTCGAAAAAAAAATGTGGAGGTAGACACTCATGTGCGCACACACTCACCCAACAGACACTTACTGTACCCCAAAAACAAAAACAACCACACGCACTCTCACACACACACACGCAAGCATTTTCAAAGTCATAAAACGAGGGGACTTCAAATGCAGCTATTTGTTTGGGGCCTGTTGTCGTGGGAATAGGCAGTGCGACTGTGCTGGTTCATTAGAATTCCTTTCAAGTTGTGGAGTGCGGCCTCCCTGTGTTCCTCTCCCCATATTCCCTGACCCCGACGCATCTCCATGGGGCTGAGGTAGGGCGGGGCACGAGGAGAGGAGTAGGGGGGGAGGTAGGGGTTGGAAGTAAAGCACAGTACATTACACTGCAAACACACACAGACACACTTTTTTTTTTTTTGGATGCAAACATACAGCGGGGGGATAACAAACCCGCACGCGTTCCGTATCAAAAGCGCACACCAGAAAGCGTACTTGAACTGGATGTAAAGTCACAACAACTCACGAGAAACAAGAAGGAGCAAAAAAACGCACGCTTGCCGCGGCAAGACGCTCACATTCCATTTAATGCAGATAAACAAGCGCACACACAAACCGGAGCTCTCCTCCCTAACGGTGTCACCTCGCTGCATCACCCTCTCAGGGATGCAGGGGGGGAGGTTCGCCTCAGCAGGCACAGCTCAACGCTCGGTCACAGGAGAGACTGCGATGTTGTGTTTTTTGCCACCAGAGATGATGACAGGGAAATTGTTTGTGTAACGCACCTGGATCTTTCTGGCACACTAATAATTAGTCCCCTCATCTACTGCAAGAGCAGCTTAATGTTGCCTCAAAAGTCCTCAAAATTACGGTGAACTTTGATGTGTCTCCGTTTGATGGTGATTGAAAATGAGAGAGTAACATTTCAAACACCAGATTAGATTACCAGCATGTGTCTTAAGATCACTAATAATGGACAGGGGGGTAAATCCTCTTGGCATTCAGTCATGAAATCTCTGTAAATACATTAGAGATAAGCATTGGTAGATGAGATAATTTCATGTGTTTTCATGCAAAATCTAAATTTCAGTTCATCTATTTTAATGCTAGTTTCTAGAACAAACAAGTGGAAATTATTTTGATCTATCCGCAGTTTACATAAGAACAAAAATCATATATTCTTGTTTTATGATGAAAATATTTAAGAAAATTTCAATAGATAACGGAGACATTTCTAAAAGTGACAAACTGACATTCTTTTTTGTAAATAAGAACATACACTCAGATGTATTTTTAGTGTTCTTTATGGTTTAAAACCATTACTGCTGCTTTTTGGTAAAAGTGTGATAATGGCAGCTTCATCATGACGACAAACTGCTTTGTGAGAACACACAAAATGATTATTTTGGCCTAAAACACAAATCAGAGCTATGAAATGAGATATTATTCAGTTAAAACTATTCACCCAGAGGAGTCAGCATTTCTTGTAGCGTAATAAGAGCATTTATTAAAATTTCTACCACAAAGTAACCAGTATTGGTTCATTTGTTTGCACTGTTGTCCAGTTTGCAGAATAAAAATGGTGTGGACCGTGGCCTGTAGGATTTTTTTTCTTTTTTTTCCTCCTTTTTTTTTTTTAGTTGGACTGAGGTCACTTTGGCAGGCTGGGCTCCCGGACGAGACCCCAGCGGGCGCCAGACTGCAGGGAGAGGGACGCAGAGCTGCTGCCCGTCACAGCCGACTGGTCGCCTGACGGGCCCCAAGGCCTGCCAGACTGACACCACCCCCGGCCAGGCAGGAGGCAGAGAAGGGGCAGGGGAGGGGGCCAGGGAAGGGGTGTATCGAGGTGGAGGTTGGCATAGGGGACGATCAGTATCCAATGCATTTATCTATTTCGTATAGTAGGGGTCGTGATGGAGAGGACACTGAGAGAAGGGACCGTCACTGAGTGCCACTGTGCCCTGCTATTGGTATATGGGAGGGAGGGAGGGCGGGGGTACAATAGACAGCAGTTACTCAGCATATAATACATGGGATAGCAACACACACAATGTGCAGCAACAATTCCTTTGCAGCTGAGTCAAAAAAAAAAAAATCTTCCTGATAAAAAAAAAACATGTATTATCTGCAAGAGAAACAAAAGAATGAGATAGGGGAGGGGAAAAAAAAAAAGGATAAAGGAGAGTGAAAAACTAGTTGCGTGTGTCTCAGCATGTGTCTGAGGCTCGCGTGGAGGAGGGAGGAGGGCAACACTCACAGAGTCTGTCAGGCGTGTCCAGAGCATGAGCCAAGTACCTCTGCTACGTTCAAGTACACACACACACACACACAAACACACACTCTCCTATACGTGCACACCTGCTCTCTCCCTCCCTCACCTCACACGCGCACAGCACTCACACACGAACGCACAACAATGTAAATGACCGCAGCTTGTCGCACCGACACACGCTCAAACTTTTACACTAAAATTACAAAGTTCACACGGAGTCGTAATGGTCGTTTTCCTTTTCCCCCGGTCGTTCCAGCAGGACTGAGCGTATCCCTTAAACTCATACTCAGTTTTTCCTCCCCTTCAGCTCCCCTTCACTCTTTAACAAGACGTCTCCTACAGAGGTAGAAAACAAGACAAGACAGCTCTGTGTTTATATATATATATGTATTGTTTTCTAAAGCTGTCCTGTGCTAATATAAACATGACACTTTTTTTTTTTGCATTCAGAGGAATGCTTATCCTTCGACACTGAGCCAAGTTAGCGGCGCACACTGATTTTAATATACAGTAGCTCTGGTACTGAGGGATTGAATATCACATACAGGGAGATTCAACATATATATGTAATGTGTAAATGCATGAGTCGAAAACTTACCTTGAAGATATTCAAATTAAAAACACACTTTTCATGTAAAGTGCGCGCTACAAACGCGCACGGCGGAAAAACCCGCAAACATCCTTGTACATGGAATGACGCAGTAACTGATGAGGGGAGCAGATTAAATCTTGTCAAAGTGAGATCCATGTTCTACAACAGAGCGTACACTGTAACTTTGCAATTAAATAGTAAACGGATCAATGTTTGTATATGTTTGTGTGTGCATGTGTGTGTTGGGGGGCCTCAGGGGCCTGTCCTAATGAGCTATCTGTGTGCATTTCTAACAAGAGCTCGGTGCAGCGCCCACGGCACTGTCATCCTGGGCCGTGGCTGACCTTGCTCGGCTGCTAGGCTGTGTCGTTTGCTATATTTATGGCACCACCACCACCACCTTGCTGTGTGTTTTTGTGTGTGTGCGTGTGTGTGTGTGTGCGTGAGCGTGTGTGTGTGTGTGTGTGTGTACATTCGCCAGTGTGAGCATTCCAGGAGGGCGGGAGTGCAGGGGGGCTCACTCAGGAAGCAAATACTGTGTATATCAGCATAATGAATCAAGTGGCAGAGAGAGAGAGAGAGAGAGAGAGAGAGAGAGAGAGAGAAATAGAGAGGGAGAAAGAGGGAGGGTGGAATGGAGGAATGGATGGAGAAAGCCATTTTCCCTCTGCTGTTTTCTCCCCTCCCGGCAACCAACCCCTGTGGTGTCTATTCCCTCTATTCGCCTTATTCCTTGTTTTCACCCCTATTTTCCCTCTTATCCCCCTCCTTTTTTTGTCTTTGCATGGCTTGATCAGATTGCTGCTCCCTCTTTCGGCACACCATTAACGCTAAGCATTAAGACATTGCGGGATGGACTGGACTCGAGAGCTCGTTTGATGCCCTCTCTGTATCGGCTTTTGGACTTACAACTTCCACCTTCCCAATGGGAACGGGCGTTTTAAGCATTAGCACAATGTACACAGAGCGGAATATAAACTGGTAACATGCATCAATTGATGTTAAGCTACTGTGCATGTATGCATGCAGCTCTGTGAGTTTGGCACCAACCAAGCCAGCTGAATCACCAATGGAATAATAATAATGCATGTGCATGGAATCATCTGGACCCCCTGTTCATTTCTGGCTATGGGAGACAGGCTCGTACACACACTCACACACACATTTGGATACATCCTCGGCCTCAATATGCAAAGCTCCCCTGTGCTGGGTTAAGGGAGAGGGGCGTGCTGCTGTGAATACTCATCTGAGCCTGGCAGAGGGAGCTGTGTGTATCCCCCCATAACCTCAGGGCGAGGGGCAGGGGAGGGCACTCTATTTGTGTGGGACACACACACACAAGCGAAAACACACGCTGGAAAACACACTGGCACACACAGGGACATAAACAGAGAAGTCAAACACATACATGCTCATACGCCAACACACACATAATAACCAATGCATACACACATTCGCACATGCAGGCGATAAGCAAAGGAGCACTATGGGGAGGGGGCGCCGTGACCAAAAGTAAAGTTTTAATTCGGTCCTCGGGGACACTGCTTACTCATCCAACTCCCCCAAGGACCGACTTCCTCTGAAATCTATTCAAATCACATCTCTCCTCCGCCTTTTATTGCATTTCTCATATCCCCCCATCACAAAGTGACAAATCACCACACACTTCACAGAACCAACATCACTTTCTCTCCATTTTGGGGGACAGATAGATTTGGGGGATTTTTACTTTTAAACTGATTAGAGAAACTCACTTCCTACTGGTATTTCCATTATTTTTCATGAGCTTTAGTGTACACAAGTTAGTCCAGAGATACTTTCACCTGACAAAAAACATGCAGTGGAAAATACCTGGAGTTATTTTGAGGAAGGAAGGATTATTTATCTGGCAAATTTGTAACTGCAACTTTCCCAACTATGCCCAGACACACTGATGTGCATAATATGTGGTATTTCAAGTCCCGCCGCTACCGTCAAAGAAGCTCACACACTTTCCGTGTCCCTCTTAAATGCGCATCAAACACTAATTTCATTGCAGACTCCTTCTCGAACATGCAAACACACAAGTGTAGGAACACACTCTGCTACTCAAGTCCCACACTTCCTGCCAGTGTTTTCCCCTCCATTCTCAATAAAGCAGGTGATGAGAGCATCGAGGTCTAATTAGTTTATGCAGACGTATGAAGCTGGTGGGACAGGCAGCATTGTTATTATTTCTCTGCCAGCCCACTGCAGACACACACACACACAACAACAGTGACACTTACAACGTCGCCTGCCGCATCCCCGACCACGCTCATCGAAGATGGTTGAGGGGGGGTGAAATGGTGGGGCGGGTGAGGCTGGATGAGAGAGGGGGTGTCACGATGAGGAGAGACGGCGTGCGAGTGTGAGAAGAGAGGGAGAGAAGCGCCACTTGATATATTCGTAATGTTCCTTAATATTTTCATTTTGATGTAATTTGTGGCCCCGGTTTTTTAAATATCCGCTCTGTAATAATGTTTAATTTCAAGGGTCAGTCTGCCAAGGAGTATATTAAAGCTGATAAAACTCATTTTCCACAGGCCCAATATCGCGCCCAGATCAGGTTAGGAGGCCAGCCTCCCTGAATATTTCATCTTTTATCATGCCGATAATGGGAAGATGACAGAGGCGCATTATTACAATGAGAGAATTGCTCATTTTCCTGATGGGGAGGGCTGCCTGGCTGCTTGGCTGCCTGCTTCCCTGACTGCCTGCATCAATGACTGGCTGGGGCTGCCGAAAGCCAAGGGCTCCACAGAGTGTTTGTCGCAATAAAAGCAATTCTTCCCCGGGAGAGGAGAGGTGACGAGTGGAGAGGAGGTGCAGGGAGGGGATGGAGGTAGAGAGAATGAGGGAGAGGTAAGAAAGAAAGTGAGAGAGAGAGGGAAGCAACTTTCTTCAACCACCTCACTTATTTGATTGCGATGAATAATAAATGTGTGGGCTTGCAGTTGGGGGGGGCAGTGGAGCAACATCAGTGTGTGTGTGTGTGTGTGTGTGTGTGTGTGTGTGTGTGTGTGCTGGTAGTGATGTGGCAGGGAAGGGGGCTAGGTGATAATCACAGATTTGAAGAGGGTCCCCATTCTGAATTAACCCATTTAATTGAGCCATTAGGAAAGAACAAAGCTGGGGCTATGGGGCGAGACAGGGGTGTAGGTTGGGGGGGCTCCAACTGATCAGCAGGCTTGGGAATGGAACCTGCCCCGCACGCAAATGACTAACTGGACCGTCTCTGGCGCCAGAGCGGCTTAATAAATGGACCCAATCAAGGCTGTTCTGGGGACCACCTGTGTCCCGTACAGGTCAGAACCATTAGACCCACATTAGAGGGCCATGATAGACGCAGGCGCCACTCCAGCCACCCCAATAATGAGGATAATAAGAGTACCATAATGGCATATTTATGGGCTGGCTAGGAAAAGAAGAGACTGGCTGTTGTGTTTTAGGTTATTCAGGATGGTAGGGGAGGGGAAGGGGAGAACTCTGCTTCACAGACAGGTGACGGTGTAAGTCTGTATAGCTTAAAGCAAAGCAGAACATCACAGCTTGCAATTTCAATTATCAACATGATTACAGGACTTAATCCTTCACACATAAAGCCTGTAATAAAAGAAGCAGCAAACGAGTATACCAGGAGTGATCAGAATAAAATTACTCACAAGAGACCTAGTTATGATACATTTCCATTTCCACTGGCTGCGCCGTGTGAAAGATCTGTCACACACCAGGTGGGCCTATCTTGGCATTTAATATGTTAATCTGTAATCTTCCTCTTCATTCAACTATTCTACTACAGGCACCACATTGAAGAAATTTTCTCCTTTTTTTGTCTTTCTCTCTAATACTCTAATCTTAGCAGTTCTCGCGGCGCTGTAGGTACCGGATGCACACGTGAATGCTGGGAAGTGAAGGGGGGAAATTTTGAACCGACTAATCATTTTAACAACCTGATCAACTTAAAAAACACTAGTCGTTTAGGTGACTTTATGTAGGCTTTTGCTATAAGAAGCTCTCTCTCAGGTGTGTGTGTGAGAAAGTCCACCAAAAAAGTGTGTCCCCCATGTATGTGAAACTACAAAATAAGTTTCAATTTACTGTAGTTACACTTTCCTATTTTTCCCCTCTGTTGCCAACTTACCAGCACTTCTGAAAATAAAAAAAATTTCTTCATTAATGTGTACAAATTTCACCTCCCAAGTGATTTTACGACTCATGTTTGCTGGTGACAAACAGGTACAGGTGAGGCCACAGGTGTATCAACATTAGCACTGGTAGGCGTCATCAGTGATCATCATCATCATCACTGTGAGAGAGCTGCTTTGGTTCCTGTACCTGTTCAGGCAAGAAGATTCTGCTTCCACCAGTGGTTGCTGAATACACAGCAGTACTGTATTTCTTGCTGGAGCTGAAACAACTGCAGCACATTTGGCGTTTTTTGTGTCTTGCTATTGACTTTATGTGCATTTGTGCTATTAATTTCAAAACCTGCAAACTGTGGTGTGTCTGCTTGTTGCTCAGATGATCACCTGAACTTATATCAATACAGGTGATATAAGTTTGTCCCATCTGATTTTTCCCTACCTGATTCCACTGTGGTGCTATAAGGGCACTGGCAGATACGTGCAAGATAATATGAGCTTATTATGCATTACGTTGAACTGAAGAGACTTACATGACGATACCATGGATTTGCCAGGACATCATCATCTGGGTACATAGTTGCCTGTTACTGTGCTGCAGACCACAGAGAGAGAGAGAAACGAAGGGGGGAAGGGAAGGGTGAAGTTTAGACAAAATAATATCTTTAGTTTAACAGCCTGTCAGTGATGACAGACCAGTGTATTAGTTACTGTAGAGAAGCCTTCAAAGAAAGTACCACCAATGCCAAGTACAACTCACCCATCCTTAGCAACCCTCCAAAAAAGGTGCCAGACACTTTGGGTGCATCCCTGCGGAGAGGAAGAGGAAGTGATGAGTACCCCAAAGGGCGACGGAGGTCACCAGTGACCAGTGACCAGCATGACTGCCAACAACCCCAGGGAAGGGTAGGATGGAGTCACTGTGTCTGGACCCCACCCCAATCAAAAAAAAAAAAAAAAAAAAAACATCTGTCACTGTGTCGGGAGGGGTGAGGTTTGTGGGGCGGGTTGGGCCGAGGTGGGGGTTAAGGGGAGTGGGTGATGGTGGGTACCAGACTGGGGCACCTCAGGGGACTTTTGGGGAGGAAGAGCCATGC
>NW_007577932.1:163742-236391 GCF_000690725.1 Stegastes partitus
AAGGGGCCCTGCCACAGTGGGAGTCATTACCGATGAACAACCACACTGATGAGCCACGGAGAGAGAGAGAGAGATGGATAGGAGAAAGAGACGGAGAGGGAGAGCGAGAAAGAGATGTGGGATAAATGGATGAGAAAAACAAACAAGATAAAAAA
This sequence comes from Stegastes partitus, assembly GCF_000690725.1. Classification (NCBI taxonomy): domain Eukaryota; kingdom Metazoa; phylum Chordata; class Actinopteri; family Pomacentridae; genus Stegastes; species Stegastes partitus. Next base: position 163,898 of record NW_007577932.1, read on the forward strand.
ATAAAAAATAAAAAAAGAACGAGGGATGCCCATGAAATCAAGCTTCTCAAACATTTCAAGCATGCCGCTTATTGACGGTGTTTTTCTCTCCTCTGTTTTCATCGCTGCAGATGTTTTGTTTTTGTTTTCGTCTGTTCATTCATCTATCCATAATTTAACTCTGGAAAATACTCAACATCTTTTTTCCTGTTTGTTTGTATTTGTTGTCGTGGTTCTTTGTAATAAGTTTTATCTGTACACGGGCCCGTGGTGAGCAGAAGCAGTGCTTGTACAGTAGAGACTACACATGGTGGTGCAACTGATGCACCATCAGTCTAAGACAAGGCACCGACTAGATAAGGATGTTTATGATATGTAAATGACTGGTTAAAAAGCTTGGGTAATTAATTTGATTAAGCCTTTGATAAGGAATACTACATCAGCCAGCAGTGTGCACATTTGGCACATCAGTTTTATTCCTGTGGCATCACTTCTAACTACGCAGCTGTTTAAAATAGCTGAACTTGTGCTGAGGTTTCACACAGCTTAAATAACTGCTTCATGTGTACTGATAGTTCTGATGATGTGGACATGGCATTGTGGCTTTCCATAAAACAGGAACAGTGCAGTAAAAGTTTACTATCTTCATGGCATGCTGGAGTTTGAGGTCCACCTGAACTGGTGTCCCCATCACGTCCCAGTTCACTGACACTGCTTCTTATTTTACTGTTGCAAATTTGATCTGCCACATTTGACAACAAGGATTTACGGTGTGTTTTTTACAGTAACTACCGTACTGAATACAGCTTACCAGCTTACAAGGTTACTGAGTGATGGAAAGATGTTGACAATATATATATATCAGTTTGAACAATGCATTCATTTGTAAGCAAAGCAACTAAAAAAATATTCACACAATTTTGAAAAGCAAATAGTTGAAAAGAGTCAAATTTTGGCTATTTTCTGCTTTTATCTATTTTACATTATTGTAAATTCAAATTTGGGGGATTTTGGAACTGTCTAAAAGCAATCCAAAGACATTGGCTTTGCCTTTGAAAACAAACTGATCATTCTAAATTTCATTATAAACACTTGGTAGAAATACTGTTACAATTAATTAATAACGGAAACTTAATAAAAGCACTGATGCACACACTTGCATCCACGCAAACTAGACCAGCCAATAGTACAGTGTGCTAACGTTGGACAATGGCAAAAAGTCAGGAAAAAAAGAGACTCATACTTGCAAATCCATAGAAACACAATTTCTTTCCACATATGCAAGTTAGTGGAGCAGGAGGTGGGTGGGACAAGGAAATGAGCAGAGCCATCCAGCAGTATTGCTGCTCCTAGCAATGTGTGTATGTGCAGGTGTGTATGTTATCTTGTGTGTGTTTGAGAGTCGTTCCTGCGGCAGCAGCTAAGGCGCTGTAACAGCACTAGGTGTTATCACTCATTCTGATTCCGTATTACAGCATGACGGATGGGCCCCCGCGGGCCGGCGAGCGTCGCCGCACGCTTATTACCGCAGCTCTTAAGTGGGAGTTGATTTAGCTTAAATAGGTTGTTTCATAAGGAGAAGACACCGGCGCTGTCACCACTGCTCTGCTCCTCGCTACAGCAAACCACCACTCTAATTGAATAATGCCTTCTCTACATACCTATTAGGGTGCTTAGGTACATAGTGTGGCCCAATAATTGCTTATACAACCTCGCTAATTTGGCCTTCACCCCCTGCCTGCACACACACACACACACACATATACATATGCACACACAACCTTCCTCTCCCCGGTGTGTAATATTCATGCCTCTAATATAATCCACAGTATGCGCGTGCTCTATGTCGGTTAGTATTTTACAGCATTCCGTGTTTGAAGATCGTTACCATTACTCCACTGAATTAGAAAAAACAAAACAAATAGTCCTATATTTGAGTCATAAATTCTGGATTTGATACCGCATATCTAATTTGATATTCCATTAACCTGAATCCAATGGAATCACTGGATTCTGAATGCTATAAAGTGCAAATAGACCTACACTATAAAGGATTAGTGTTTCATTAACATATCACAGGGAGATATTTCAGCATGCGTGTTCCAATAATACGAGCGCCATGGTGTTTAAGCGTGGAGGTGGTTACGATGGGAGGAGGCTTGAATAAAGGCATTTCGATTAGCGAAATGTTGATCCATTTCCCTGTCTCTGTTGGATTTAAGAGATTATTGCTGATGCAACAGTGCAATGGCATGTGAATTGTGCGCAACTGTGGAGTGGAACCTGTGCCAACTCTCTGTAAGTGAACAAGGCACGGTGGATTCTTGCCAGCAACAACATACTCCCGGGGAAGCTGAAGTTGGCCGTCAATCATGAGCCCTCAAATGGAAATGCACCTCATTCTCACTTCACTCAGTTTGTCAGACAGACGTACAGATACCCATACACATGCAAACAAACAAACACACACACACACACACACACACACACACATGCGAAGGGGCACTGAAAGTTAAGGGGGAAAAAAGGGGGAGTACTTTAAGGGTAAATTTTGATGAGGCACCAGAATGTCTTGATTAACTCAGAGCAGTTAAGATAGATTTAACTGTGATTTTCAAGACCTCAAGAACAGCATGGGTATTTTACTAGCTCACTTGTCTTGGGTCAGAAATGATCAGGTTGAAATATAATTTTGCTCACTGGACAGAATTTAAAAAAAAAAAATGGAATTGGTATCGGCTAGACTTACTGTATAGGCACCCAAAACTATCTGAGTCCCAAAAATGTGATCCGATTTAAATTATATAATGAAATAGTTAACTGTGTATTGTATCTATATGCTTTGCCAAAACATTCTTGTCCCTCCTATAAGTTATTCCTCTCAAGCTGTATTAGTCATGCAACAACCAAAACCGCCTCCAAGGTGTCATGGTGGGATTTTTGTTTTTCCTTCATTTTTTTTTTAGAAATTCTTATTGGATTCTCCTGCAATAAGTTTCGCATTCCCTCACAATATTTCTTGTATTTCCCCAATCCACAGGTAGTGTGTGATGCACTCCAGTTATAATACACTGCCAGTTTATGGAAACATTCTGCAGATACTACAGAAAGAGGAGATGATTTGACATTGAACATGAAGCTTGTTCTACCTTTCAAAAGGCCTGAGCTCCAGCTGCACACACTCACTGGCTGTGAGCACAGCTGCCGGAGCTCTGCCTAGTCGTGGCTACAGTAGCTGTGCTGTGACTACTCTGTTCTGTACTATTATAATTAACCAGGAAAGAACTGTTAAGTCATGTGACATCCGAACCCATGGTTCTTCTATGAGATGTGGCACACCACAGGAGATTAGGCGGAGAGAAACTTCAATACAGCACGCAGCCAGCACAACCATTTTAATTCACCGCACTCACACAATCCTCGCATGTAGCTGGCGTTAAACCTACTGTAAAGTAATTTGCAATCATAACCACCAAAGCACAAGCATAGAACCATGACCACAGCAATAGCAATGTCATCCTATGGCTACTGTCGTAAATAGTGCCACATTCTGTTTAAGTCAGCGCCGCAGTCAGTTATAGCCGAGTAACACAGTGAGTAGAGCTATTAACTAGTACTTAGGAATGCAAATTTTAAACAATGGTATTAGTCGATAGCCTGCAGCCTTATCATTCATGTCACGTAACCTTTGCGACGGAAATGACTTGGTTTTAGCCCGTTTCAGTTTCAGCTTCTGCTTGCAAACTCAGAACTGCCCATAGTTCAAGTGACCGCCTCCTCAGGCTGTTACACAAATGAGCTGCAGTCTTCCATCTCATTAAACAGTGAGAGGAACTATGTACTACAGCTAATGTGCCATACATTTTCTGACATGCTTGTCCTTTGCTTATTTGCCTTATCAATTCATATAATTTTATTTCCGGGAAACTATCAATGGCAATCATTCCATTACCTGGTAATCATTTAACGTCCCTGCTAGTCTATCTGTTCCACTACAATGATACGGATTTGCCGCTGAGCAGACACAGCTGAGAATGCATCGACGTCCACTGTGGTCACAATCAGAAGCAGCCGCCTACACAATATGTAACGCTACAATACAACAGGGATGTTAATGAATACGTTTTAACTGATTAATTGCCATTATTAATTTAATTGATTAAAAATACATGAACCAATAAGGCAGAAGACAAGGGACATTCAGTTTAGCGGTCAAAAACATACCAGCCAAAATCTTTCCCAACCCCAAAGTAGTTCATCAATATTCTTTGTCACTACTTTTCAACCCTCGTCACACATTTGTGTTGCAATACTTTTCATTTTGTCAGGTTTCAATGCCTACGTGCACCTCATTTATGCTCATCTTCATTTGTAAAAGAAAAAAATATGTTTAGTTACTATGTGAACCTACTTATTCTTACCTACCATGTGACTTATGACCAAACAAATATAGAAAGATGAGGACACTGAGACCAGACTGGAGTCTAAAAACAACTGATTGTTTGAATCTGTGAATTGACAGATGATAATGTCACTTACAGTCAAATGTTGAATATACAGACATTAATAAATCACGCATCTAGATTCAACAGTCTTATTACATTCACGTCGTCACACAAACAAAACATGGTACAAGACATGCAAACTTATAGATTCAATATGCCCTCATACAAACAACAAAAAATCCACTCAACAAGCACACATAGGTACATTCACACACGCAGAAAAACGTTTAGAACACAGAACAGAGCAAGAAGACATTTGTGTATTAGGATACGCACACATGCCCACACATAAACACAACCCTGTGGGTGCTTTGGTGTGCCACCCCGCTCTCTTTCCCATGCGTGCTCGCTGTGCCCTCTGGTTGGCGGTGATTGATGACGGCCATGGCGAGGCAGATCATTTGGGTGGCCCCATCTACAAAGGACGTAAATCAAATCAGCTTTGCTAATGATTCTCAGACGCTCATCTGGCAGCCGCGGCCAGAACCCTCGCGTACCTTGCACAGAGGGACAAAAGAAACATCAATAAGTCCCAGAACGATTTTATTTGACCATCCGTGCCAGGGATTGATGTTCAATTCCTCAAAGATTTCTGGGTGAAAGAGAGGCACCTCTGTCTAGGAAAAACCAAGGCGTCATCATCTGTGCTGCATCACAAGTGATGCATACAGTGGTGTGCGAGCATGTGTGTGAAGCTCTATGTAAAGGTATGCATTTCGATATGATGCAAGGTGATGTAATGTAGCTGAATAGGGAGAAGATTGCTTCATTGGAATATCTGATATCAGCTCTGCCAGGGTGAGAATCTCAAACGTGACAAAGCAATCAAACAGGTAACGCTGGGAAAAAGACAGACAACTCAAAAATGAAAACCCCAGTCTCCAGACAATTCACTCTCAACTGGTCTGTGGATCCGATCCTGTTGCTAGCTTTGATGTGATGGATAACTCTGGCAGGCGAGAGGACCTGAGCCCTCAGGCCTCCGGGGGTGACCCATTACAACTTGTCATTAAAACGTCTGTCCGATGCACCGCCTTGATTTGTCCATAATTTATGATGCCATTACAAGCTAATTAGTGCCAGGATCCCTCTGCCCTGCTCAGCATGCCAGGCCCTTGGCAGTTACAAGAGGGCACAAACTGCTGGCATTAGCTACACAGGTACTAGCAAAGGCTAGTCTCAACAGTCAGGCCTTTGTTTTCCTTTTAAACTGTGGTCATAAAGTTCGGTAAATACAGAACACATCCACAATGGAAACCATACAAGCAGATGCCTCCATTAGCACAGATTGCACTTTTAACCTTTGTGAAATTATATTTTTATTTGTGTATGAATGACTTGAAAACTTATTTTCAACCAACAAGCCACGATTTAGTAAATTATTTCCGCGTAGTGTGTAAAAAGCAACTATCTGTTCTGAATTACTTTCGATTTGTTATGGTCCTTGCAACTCCCAGTGATCACTTCACAAGCAAACTGTGGTTTAAGAATGACCTTATCCTTGGATTTTCTCTTGATAAGATTCTGAGTTTCAGTTTCTGTTGGCATCGGTCTTTGATAGCTATCAAGGCCCATGGCTGCTCTCAATTTATTATGAAGACACCACTGCTGCTGCTGCAGTAGTAAATTTACAAATCATCCCTGTCTGTGCATTAGAGGATTTGTAACTAAAGGCCCAACCTGATAAGCTTATGAGGTTAAATCACTAAAGTCAAAAGTGATTTTAACTGTTGTATACACCTGTCATTATTAACTGTTCTTTCGAAAGCCAAATTTAAATCTGGATTTCTTTGTCTTTGCAGTTATTTGACCTCCGGCAGAGAGGCCTTGTAAACTTCAAAATGTGGATCATCTGCATACAGAACAAATGTTGAACAGCAGCCCAGCAGAGCAGAGAGTGACTGTCCTCAGCAGCTTGTCTATAAGATTAGAGAAGGGGGGGTCTCATCAAAGCCAGTGCACCCATGCATGAAAGTCAATCCACTGCTTGTGTGTGTTTTATTTATTCATTAGTGACACACGGCTTGAAAAGGAAGAAGAAAAAAGACAAGAAAGTTCCATTCAAATAAGCATGGCATCCCCGGAGCAGGATTGTAAGGGAGAGAGAAAGACGGGGGGGGATAAAGTGTGTGTAATGTGTGTGTGTAGAAAACAGGGTGTGGGAGAAAAGGGAGATGAGGGAAGAGTGGGATGACTTCTTTTAATTTGGGGAACCCCTCGGGGGAAATCGAGCCCGTGAACACGCAATTACGACAGTCATCAGTGAACCACGCACGTGAGGAAGTGGGGCATTGAGCGTAAAAAGAAAATATCAGAATCGGGAAGGAGGAAATGATTTGAAGTATTATTATCTCAAGTCTCATCCCCCCACCCCCATTGATTATCACTGAAATACACATGCAAGTGTGCATGCACACACACACACACACACACATATCTCCATTTGCTTTATGATGGAAGTGATAAATGTAACTAATACACAGGTAATCTATTACAATTAACTGACAGTTTTGAGGGAGGGGGGAGTGGCAAGACCATCATCATTGGCCAATTATCATCTTATTATGGATGTTAAGTGGCCTCATATGAGGGTCAGTGCCCCTCATTTCAAGGGAGAAAATAATTGTTAACCTCTGTAATAGCGATACACAGAAACTATTTAACACACCCCAGGGGAATCTCTCCAGCCTCATACACACAACCTGCGTCAGTGCAGTGGCTGGAAGTTCAAATTACTTTTTAACAGAGAACTGCACTTCTGTCGTGGCAGTTATAGCGTTTCAAGCTGACAGAGGGTGTTTAAATACCGTCTGTTGTGTTGGCTGTATTTGGCCTTTTTTGTGTAGACTACCGTACCTCCAGTGTATCATTCTGTCTTCATGTCTTTATTTAGCTACACTGAACTGTTAAAGCTACCTGCTCCAACATCTTCATCAATACAGACACAAATTGAGATACAGACACACAACTCTCCAAACATATACAATTAGTTTTACTACAATAATACCCCCATACAAGAGCAAGATATTTATAGGCTTGTCTTGTAAACTATGATGTACACATGGATGTATGTTATTAAGACACAAGGGGTTAGTTTTATTGTCATTTATTATTTATTATAATGTGTTTTGAAAGTAAAAGTCTTACACTTATGTATTTCCAACAATGTGCAAGAGTCAGGTTTTGCAGATTAAAATGTCAAAGCGAACAAAAAGTTAATCCTGAAATAAATGTCCACGTCCCAGATATAAAACTACACATGGTATACTTTTCTAAGGGTGAAGTGCAGCTAAGGTTTGAGGTTTATAGTTGAACATATACTTACAAATCAGAAAGAAAGGAACAGAATCATTATTTCCTACTTTTAATTTAATGTTTTTTTTATTATTGTAATGCATACCAGTTGTAGCGTTTAACTAGTGGTGACAACCTTTTAAGGCATTTCTTGTAAGTGGCACAACAACCCACTTGTGCCATGGGAGTGCTGGCATGAATAAATAACCAACAGTTTTGCTAGCTAATGTATTAAGCATAGAGTTCTAACAAAAAGTATTCAAATCTGTTGAAAGCTTTTATTTCTTTTCAATGGAGAATCATGGTCAAAAAAGACACTGTCATGTCAAATTAAAAACAGATTTCTACAAAGAAATGCCAATTTATTTAAAAACATAAAACAAAAAATATGTGAGCGCACAGTTATTCACCCTCTTTAAAGTGATCCACCTAATGCAACAAAAGTGTGGTCAACTAGTGCTCGAAGTCACACAAATAGTCAAATGGGGATCATCTGAGAGCAGTGAATGTGTCTCAAGTGACCGTAGTATAAAGACACCTGTATCTGAGAGGTCTAGTCACTGGCTATAACTGCATCATGACGACAAAAAAACATTCCAAGCAACTCTGTGAAAAGGGTTTTGAAAAGCATACATTGGCAGACGAACACAAGAGAACTTCGAAGTCACTGAACAGCTGTGGAGTGCAGTTAAACAGATAATTAAGACATGAAAGGAATAGGACGTGCATGAATCTGCCTCAAGCGGGTCGCCCTCAAAAAACTGAGTGACAATGAAAGAAAGAGACAATTCAGGAAGGCCACCTATGACTTCTCTGAGTGAGTTGCAAGCTTTAGTCGCTGAGATGGAAGGACCCGTGCATACAAGCCGAACCTTCGCCAGTCAAAGCTTTATGGGAGAGTGGCAAAGAAAAGGCCACTGTTGACAAAAAGCTCATTAAAGCTGGACTAGCGTTCACCAGAAGGCAATCTGAAAAAGAAGGTTTTTCTGATGAGTCCAAAATTGAGCTTTTTGGCCGTCAGACTAGACGCTATGTTTGGTGGACACCAAACACTGTATGTCATCACAGACATACCACCCCCACTGTTAAGCATGGTGGTGGCACTATCATGATACTGGGAAGGATGAAGCACGGTGGTGGCACTATCATGATACTGGGAAGGTTCTCAGCAGAGGGTCCCAGAAGGCTTGTAAAGGCAGAGGGTAATATTAATCCACCAAAGTATGGGAAAGATCATGAGGACAGCCTAATGCAGTCTTCTAGGGAGAACATTTATTTTCTAGCAAGACAATGACCCAAAGCATACAAGTAAAGCTGCACAGAAATGGATATAAGACAACAAGGTGAATGTTCTGGAGCGTGGAGCCAGAGCCCAGGCCTGTGTCTCACAATGCCTGTGCAAGAAGACAGACCTTCAGCAGTTTTGCAAATAAGAAAGAGGAAGTTTGCAGTGTCCAGATGTGCAAAGTTGATTAAATCCTATCAATGCATTCTCGATGTTGTACTTGCGTTCAAAGGTACATACTAAATACCGACTTGAAGGGGTTGAAGACATACGCAGTCCCCTATTTTACATTCTATATCTTTTTTAAATTGACATGACTTTGATGAAATTAGTTTTCCCTTTGACAGGAAAGAGTCTTTTAATAAATTCTTCAAAAAAGTCCAATTAATGACCATGATTCAGTGTTAAAAAGTAATAAAAGCAGAAAACTTTACGGCAGTTAAACACACTGTAAAATACAATTTTCTGGCTCTTGTGATTATTTGCCTTTCCTGTTTTATACACGGAGTATCTTCAGGTTGATATTTCACCACTTTCAGACATTTTACAGACATGTCTACAAAAAGTAGCTGCATAGGATGGAAAAAAGTAAGACTACAATTGGTGTGTAAAAGGGTTCAGAGCAATTAAAAGATGCTGCATTTTACAAAACGGCCATCGGACGAGAAACTACCTTAATTCCCTCCAGGTAAAAAGTTGTGTTCATCCGACACAGTCTAGAGAGATCCACACATTCAATAACGAAGAAGATCAAATGAACTTTCTGAGTTGGGAATTTACTATTGCTGAAACTATGACTCAGGTAAAATTCTCAATAACCACTAAGCTTTTAAGATAATCACATCATTGACTCACAGCAAGTACAATAAACTTATAGGAAGTCTGAGATTTGGCAGCATCTTTTTAAAGTTGATTCCCTTTCCAAACAGACTATGTGATGAAAATGGAAAATCCTCTGCGGGTACTGTATATGCAGCGCTGCACTTCTTCTCAACAGTCCACAGGAAGAGACAAGAGACTTGGGGAAAGTGTGTTTTCCAATAACTTTTTCTTTTGAGTCAGGTAAAACCAAATCCATTTAGCTTGTAGATAACAGTCAATCTTATATGAATGACTCTCCTAAGTCAACCTGGGGTATATGATTTTAGGAAATCGCTATTTGCAAATAACTTTCAATTTCTTTCCGGCTTAAATCAAGTTTTTCAGGAAATTCTCTTTGAGATATATTGCATCTGGCTGAGTGGCCTTTATTGTGCTGGCTCTCAGGTGGGCTTTTATATGGGAAGGCTGGACCCCGGGGTCCTGTGTCGCCTCTGGCTTATATTGAGACAGACACCGGAGTGACGATCTTTCCCAATAGCCTGACTCCCTCATTCAGCGAATCCTCTAAGTGAGTTACCTGTCTAGGAGGATGGCTTAGATAGAATGAAACACTCACTTGTCACTTTTATTAACCCTCTTACCCCCCCACCCCCCTCCTCCCTCCCAACACCTCTCACCAAACCCAACAACCTCATACTATCGCTCAAACCCTCTCTTCCTAACCCACAAAATCCCCATCTTTCTTTTCTTTTCTCCCCTACATTAACCCGCAATTCTCCCTATCACACCCCCTGAAGCCAAAATCATCTCCATTTTGCATAATGCTCCATTTAAACTGATAGCAGTGACATGAGCAGAGTGAGATGGAGAGAATGGGGAAGTCGTGAAGCTTTGTCCTCTCTCTCTCTCTCTCTTTCACACCCACTCTCGCTCTCTGTCTCTCTCCCTCTGCGGCTGACTGTGACCCCTGGTGGCAGTTATCATCCACAAGGTCGCAGTTGGTCCCTTGTCCCAAGAGCGGGACACAACCTCTTCCTAATGCAGTTCCCCCACTAGGCCTGCTCCCGTGAAGCCATATACTCACTGCGCTACTACCCCTCCTCTTCAAACGCACACATATTCTCGCATAGGCTACCCTACCCATCCATCTAGCAAGCTCTGCTCCCTTCAGCTACTGCCTTGCGCTGCTCAAGTGTGGTTCCTGGAAGAAGGAGATGCAATGAAAGTCAGGAAGTCTATTATGTCGTCAGTGTGATACTAATTCATGACACAAGACATTACGCATATGTTACAAGGTAGTGCTTCATTTTTATTGAGCACTTAAAGGTTATTTCACCACGGCACAGCTACGAGAGGGGAAATACATCTAATAATCAAAACTGCTGAGTAAAACAGTTGTGTTCTTTGCGGAAATGGCTGGTTGATGAAAAACAATCAACAGAAAATTGATCAGTCGATTTTTTTACAAATTAATTACGTGTGTCATTTATCAAGCACAATCAATTCATGCTTTTAGTTTCTTAAAATGTGAGGATTTGCTGTTTTTCTCTGTTTTGCGTCCATGTAAATTGAAGATTTTGGGTGTCAGACAGCGTTTTATACTAACTGAAGAAAGTGAGCAATTTGAAAACATCAACTTGGATTTCAAGAAATGATGTTGGGGATGTTTTATTATTACTGCCAGCTTTCACATTTAACACATTAGATGGCACATAACACCTGAAAAAATAACACTTTGTCTTGCTGCCAAATACTTAGATGTACTCATGTAACCACAAAATAAATAAAAAATGGAATTACTTGTATAGTACAGTGAGAAGCTCAATAGACAGAAGTAGTTTCAACACTGAGGGGATGCACAGGAAGTAAAAGGAAAAATAATTGGACAGGTAGGAGAGAAGAAATTCATATTTCTCCTGCATAATTATTATTATTTTTATTATTTTTTTCTTGTGAAATACTGGATTGTGTAACAGGTTTTAAAAGTGCACAGGGTAAGTCACTATGTTGATGCTCGGGTCATATAAAACACAAAAGGTTTGGAACACTGGGATAAAGTAATTATATATTTACTATACAAGTTATACTGTTTGAATAGAAGTATATTACACATTAAGCAACCAAAACCTGTTAAAAAGCAAAAGATTTCCTTTTGAGGAAATGGTTTGATTGCTGCTAACTTGTCAGGTTTCACTCGATCTCATGAAGTTGCCTTGATCGTGGATATTGAGCATTATGTACGTTTGAGTGGATGACAGCATCTGCCGTTACAAATGCGAATATAAAAGTAAACAAGATTTTGGATGTACGAGCTTTTCTCCAGGCGGCGGCAAATTGTAAGTATAGAAAATACACTGTTGATCCTAAATCAGCTCATCGTCGCTGTCGACATTCATTCTTTTTATGTATCAGACGTTACCAAGAAATAGAGCAAAAAAAAATAAAAAATCAAAAAGAGACTAAGACAGAAAACAATGACAGAGGCAAGCACTGTCGACATCTCTATCCATCTTTCCTCGTGTGACACATTCTTAAATATTCCAATCGAGAAGTGGGCAGAGACACAACACAACCTCATGAATTCAAATGCTAGATGCCCGGAATGCCAATGGTTTTAGTCTTTCCTGCTGCTACCAATTTATATTTTCCATATGGGTCCTTAAATGGCAAATGGAAGTCAGTCTGTGCCCTTTCATCCCTCCCTGCTTCCCCCCTGGGGACAAAGACGGTCAAAAGTCAAGGAAATTCTGATTCCTTAGCACAGCACACCAAGGGCACCTAAACACAAACCAAACAGCTCCCACAATGCCTCAGCGTTGGCAAACTTGGACTCCCTCCCTCAGAGATCTGCTAGTATTCTAAATGGTAATTATTACACACACATACACACACACACACACACACACACGGCACCTGGACTGTACAGATGAAATGCAAAAGACAAAGAGGAGAAAGGGAGGAGTTCTGGAAGAAGCAGAAAAGAAAATGAGGTGTAGTGAGAGAGAAAAAATAGAGGAAGTGTAGCAAACCATAAAAAACAGAGAGAAAGTACGAAAAAAGTGATGTGTATGTAAATGTGGAGTCAGAGAGTTCAGCAGGATAGAGGAGGTATAATGTGCTGAGCTGACCTGGGGGCCGCGGGGCTGAGTGTCCAGGGGCCAGTGGGGGGACGGTGACCAGATCTCTGCGGTTATCATTATGTTGAGGGGGAGGTCTTCTCCATCCTTCCCTCAGTCCCTCCCCCGTCTTCACTCTCTCCATTTCTCTCCCAGGGCAAAGGTGAGGCGGCCTGGGGAGCAGAGGAAGGTGAAGGGTAACACGGGGCGAGCTCGGGGTCGGTGGCTGTCGTTAGCAATGCAGCTTGACCTGCTCACCCATAACTTGAAGTTTTACTCCCCAAGTTTTTTTTTTTTTTTTTTTCCATCTTTTGTAATGCACTGTCTTGTTCTCTCACCACTGCCAGACCCAAGCAGGAATAGATGAAATGTCCCCTCCTGAATTTTAATAGGTCAACTGTTTCACTGAGAGACCTTGTGGAAAGAAGTTTGTCAAAAAGTCTTTGAATCAAAAAGGTGGGGATTATTTTTATTTTTTGATGCAATTCTTACAAACAACAGTTATGGCTTTAATCAGATTAAGTGAGGGGGTGAGCCCTGTTATGCATGTTTGTTTTAATTAATCTCTACTGTGCCATATAAGTGAATATTGAAACACTGCAGGTTTGTCAGTGCTTACAGTACATGATGTGTATTTTTTTTGTCGCAACAGGAATCCATCCAGAAATTATTTCATCTCCCTTTACCTTATCTACAGTTCTGTTTTTGATTCTACAGATTCTGGATGTATAAAAAAACGAGTCAGGGTGGCAAAAAAGAGTTTTTTTGTTTTTTAAAAAAAAGGGTTCAAGTGGTAGATGAGAAGGCAGAAGGACCCTTACACCCCACATCTATGAGATCAGACACACACATGCCTGTCTAAAACACATGGCACTTTCCGCAGATTAGAAATCATCCCAGTTTACAAAAGCTTTGCTCCACAAAAGGTGTTCTTTTCACAGACACGAGGCCGTCGGCGCAAAGAAGAGCCCCGGGGCCCTTTCATTGTCAAGCTCTTTCTTTTCTTTTCTTTGCCGCCAACAACACTACCCTCTTTATCAGTGCAATTACAGCACAAACAGACTCATCATTGGCCCAACTGTCCTCTCCTATCACCTTTATTTCCACAAGCAACCTAATTAGTCCTAAAGAGAGAAAAGCCAATAAGCAGAGGAGAGTAGAGAGGCAGAGAGAGAAAAGACCAGCTATCATGTCCATTTGTGTGTGTTTGGAAAATGCAATTGTGTGCGTTCGTGTGTGTGTGTGTCTGTGTGTGTGCGCGCGTGTATATTTCCACTCTGTTTTTCCGTTTCTTTTTGTTGTTGTTGTCCTCACTCTTTCTATCTCCTTTTTTTTTTCCACAGAAAGAAAGCCTTCAAAGGAGCGATTGTGCAGAGCGGCTGAAGTGGTCTGTTGGTAAGCGGACAGCAGAGCAACACAACAAACATGGCTAGCACTAATCAGGGCCCCGGCTAATGTAAACAATGTCATTTTTTGCCCTTAATGAGCCAATTTTCCGCAGATACGAGAGGGCTAACAATTGGGGCAGCGCCTTTGATGTGATTCATCTGAAGGTTTGTTTGTGATCGCTTGGCACTTTTTGTTGGAAGCCCTGCGCCCAGCTGCTTTCATCTACCCCTGAAAAGGGAGAGCCACGACTCACTTGGGTACAGAGGGAGGAGGGCGAGGAGGGCGGGGGGGGAATAAAAATAATAATTTTCTTTTCTTTCCCCTTTTTTTTTTTTAAAGACAACCACCCTCCCCCTTTTATTATAAACTAGTCCTAATCAGCTGACCAGCCCCCTCCTTCTCTTCTCCCTCCCCTTTAGCCCCACACACACACACACTTTCATAACTCGCATACATATACAAGAGCAAAGTAGCATCATCCATGAGGGATTAAAAAAAAACGAGCATGGTTCATGCCGGGTGTCTATAGTGATCAAATAGCGAACTCATTAAAAGGCGCCCCGGTGTGCGAGCAGTGGACACTGACAGGGCCTTCATTAACATGGTGCTGACAAAAGGTGAGGCAGACCAAAGAGGCAGCCGGCGGGCCAGGTGTGGGTGCCGCGGCGCCTTTCAAGATGGCACCATAGCCAGAGGCAGACGGGCTGGCAAGCACACTCCATCAAATGGCATACTGACCAAGAACAAGCCAGTTCTAGTAGGAGAGAGAGAATTAGAGGGACACGGCTAGATAGAGAGATAAAGAGTTTTTAATGTGCATTAAAGCCTCCAAACTTCCCCTTTGCAGGACATTCAAGTCGAGCTATTTCTGTTTCTTTGCTTACAAGCGATGATCCATTTCACAGGGCAGATCACAAAGCAAGTCTCTCCGTAAAGTTCCTCAGCCAGCGCCGATTATCATGATAAAGCGAACTCTTCAAAGTTTAGTGAAAGGCCACAAGAACACACAAAATAACATAAATAAAACAGGAAAGAGGAGTAAGAGGAGGGATATTGATGTAATGAAGGTAGTCAAAGGTAGTGACCACAGGCAATACATCGCCTCATGTCCACGCCTATTGCAATCAATCACTGGAGCTGAAGTGAAGTCAACTCCAGGCTAGTCAGTCAGCCAGGCCCCCATCACACACACACACACACACACACACACACACACACACACATATATATATACATACTTGTGTGTGTGTGTGCATATACATACACACACACACACCTCTGCCTGCCTCTCTGGCCATGAGTCAGGGGCCCTCTGGGGCCAACCACACACTCACGCACATACACACACTGCACCTGCTGGGCCCTGCAGTTACCAGCTGTCAACTCCACGTGTTCTGTGCCGTCTGTTTAGTGTGTGTGTGTGTGGGTGGGTGCATGTGTGTGTGTGTGTGTGTGGGTGTGTGTGTGTGTGTGTAAAGAGTAAAGGGTTGCAGCAAAGTTACACGCCTCAGCTGGGCAATGGACAGTTAGAAAATGACGTAGGGCTTTCAAGGACATTTACTTGCATTCAACAAATGTTTAAACCAAATTAACTATGGACACTTGCATGTTTCAATAACAGTGGATACAAGGAGAAGTTTCTCAACCCACAAATGCACACTGAAACCTAAAACACATAGAAACTGTGGACCTAAGCCACCTAAAACCAGTTACTTACTAAGAAAGCTCCCAAAGTTGACGGCTAATTTACAGCAGCATTACTTTCCATTAACAGATGAGTCAACTTAAACAATAACAATAATAAGAAGCAAGACACGTAGTGACTGACACTGGACAAAAAAGTATCTGGGGACATCAACAAGACTTTAGGAAATAATGACATGCTTTTTAACTTTTTTTACATTTTTCTTATGTTATAGGCTAAATAATATAATGATTCATTTAAAAACAATCAACAAATTAAAACTGCAGCATTGGAAAAATCAAGCTGCTTCATGTTAACATAGTGGACAAGAAAAAAATGCCAACTAACAAGTGATGGGCTCCGTAAGAGCTGCAACAGTAGATACAACCATTAACCAGCAAAATGGATAGTTTTAGTGGAAAAATAAGACACATTACAGTGTTTACCTCGAGGGCATGACCTTAATCCTGAGCTCCCTCCCCACCTCTGTAAGGGACAGAGAGATAGGAAGCTCGGTTCAGGCAACAATGAAAAACATGTCTGTTTTGGGGGAGAGAAAAAATCAATAATGTGTTGTGATGTGAAACTGATTCCCACTGGATTTTGCTGTGTTCTGTGCAAGCCTATTCTCCGTGTGGCCCTGAGGTAAATAGTGTACTTTGTAACAGTGTGTACCAGTAAGCCTTGGAGACCTGTGCAGCGCTTAAGCCCTACTGGAGCACATTAGCTCAGGCCATGTCATGGCAGGCTGAAATGGGCCTGGCATGGAAGGGAAAAGGATGAAGAGAGGGGTACACCAGAGGGAAGTAGATGAAAAAAGGGGATCAAAAGAGAATCAAATGAAAGAAAGCAGGATGGAAGGGCAGAGAGAGGAGACGAATGTGAGGGAGGAGTAGAAGGAGCACAGATAAAACAAGAAAAAAGAAAAGTGTCAGAGAGTAAAAAGCGATTCAGAGAAAGGACATTTGTGTGACTTCGTGTCATACAGCGTGTATCGTCTCACAAGGTTTCATTTCTTCACAGATGCATTTCCACTCTCAGAAAAAAAAAAGACAAGACGTATAGCAAACCCAAGACACTTCACGGTGTCACTGCTGACAGTAAAGCAAAAGACAGCAGGGATGGCTAGCAGGAGTGATGGCAGGGTGGAGAAGGATGGAGAGAAGAAAAGAGAGACAGGACAGGGGCGGAGAGAGTGACAAATTCCCTGCTGATGACTATTTACAGGCTATTCCCCCTCACCGCAGAAACAAGAGGCCTCAGCCCCCTTTCTCATTTTCTCCTCTTTATTTATCCCTTTCCCGTCTTCTGTGGTAAATTTGTCACTTTTGCATAATGGTGCTATACACCAGTGTGGAGCGGCGTGAGGCGCTGGTGGAGGTGGGAACGGCAAGATGAGCAACCCAAGGTGTGATGGAGAAAGTGGGGACGGTAATGGAAGAGAAGACAGAGAGGAGCTGATAGCAGCAATTCCTTCCTCAATCTCTGAAGGAGGAGGAGAGGAGGCGGGAGGGGGGGCTCTGACCATCTTCCTAAACTCCCCCCCCCCTCCTCTCTTGTTCTTTCCCCCTTTGCCCCCTGTCACCCACCTCTCCCCTCCATCCCTCCCTCTCATACGCCACCCCTCCTCTCTTTCACTCTCTCCTTTCTCTCCTCTGCCTCAGCCCACCCCTCCATCCCCCTTGTCTCTCCAGGAGGCAGTTGTCAATCAAGTGCGTCTCCCACAATCCCTCTGGAGCTCATTGTGCCCGCGGTCGCTGGCGGAGGCAGGCGTTGCGAGGCGGCGGAGAGCCGCAGATGGAGGGAGCGCTGTCAATCATTGTCACTAATTATTAATTTCTGTCACTCAGGCCCCCATGGCAGCCACGTAGCGGGGGCCTCTCACTCTCTCTGTCTCTCCCTCCTTTCCTCCTCCATACTCCTCCTCTCCGCTCATTCAGTAAGTCAGTCTGCATCCTTCTGTCCCTCCCATGTTCAGGTCCCTCTCTGCCTCCCTTGTCCCTCGTTAAAGTCTCTGCCTCCTCCTTCGCCTTTGCCTCTTTCATTCGGGTCACCTGATGTTTCCATTTCTCCTTCTTCCCTCTCTTCATGCTGCAGTCTTGCGCTCTCTCTCTCACCTCGTTCCCCCACTCGCTCTCTCTCAACACTCCCAGGGTGAGTTGATTTGGTATGCCACCCTGGCCACAAAAAGTTCAACCTTTCATTATGTGGCGCACGTGCAGCCAGAACTGCCCCCTCTCCCCTCCTCTCCTCTCCCATCACCAGGTCAGTCCCCTTGACTCTCTGCTCCCTTTTAATTGTATTCTGCCCTCCACCCCTCTTAGACTCTCATTTTTTTCCCCCATCTGATCCCCCGCCTTCACACACACCTCTAATTCCTTAAGAATCCCGAAAAGAAATTAAAAAGACCTGCTTAATCGCTTCTGTTTTTTCTTCTTTTTTTTTTTTTTAAAGCTTAGACTCAGCAGGTCTTTGCGGAGGTTCTGATTTGATTCGGTGAACTTGGTGTTTTCAATTTGCACACTGCTGCTTTCACCTGTGATGTCACTGTGATGGCGGCTAATGAGGGAGGCCTGACCCGCATGTAGTTGCGACTGAGGACGGGGCCGGTCCACTCCGCTAAGGGTTCTGATCCGCTCCTACCTTCACCTCATTACCAGAGGTGGTGGGCTGGGAGGCAAAGAAGAGAGCGAGAGGAGGCAGAGCAAGTGAGAGAGAGTTAGGGAGTTGGTGATTAGGAGTTAGAGCGCGCACACACACACACACACACACACACACACACACACAGAGTCATTCACATATATTCATGAAAACACACTGCATATACACAAGCCCACATCTTAATATTGTCATGCCTTATACACATGCACAAATGCCATTCACACACAGACACACACCTACATCATTATGCACACACTCCGGTACTAAACACACACATTTTAACCACACTGTATACACCCATACATCCATCTTATAATATGCCCACACAAGCATTTTCAGCCAGACACGCATACATAAGCACACAAACACACACACGGTATCTCTTATACAAAACACACACACATTCAGTAGCAGTTACATTTACACTAACTTACATAAACTTACACACACTTGCGTTCACTGTTACAGTCACCTCACATTGATTTACACAAACAGCATCGTAGACACACAGTTCGGAGTTAGTACTGACTCCTTTCGCAACAAGCAGTGGTCCGCTCGTGTGTCAATCATTACAAGCTCATGCTGTGCATCCTGACCTTGTTCAAACCCACAAACAAAAAAATTAGAAGTTTCTAGTGTGGATGCCAAAGTTTCTCAAGATACCAAATATATATATATACTTGGCTGTAAGTTGGTAAAAAATTGACATACTGTAATGCATATTTAGAAATTTTTCATTTGATGGCATGCTGATAAATACACACAGATGGCACTCCGTAAAAGCTCGAGCATTTCTCTGTGAGCGTAGCTTAGATTAGGTCATACAGGGATAAGGGTTATTCTAACAAAGGGTAAAGGAGAACAGTGTATGTTAAGGGGTTAAAACACACACACCCCACACACATTATGTACATCTTCTCCCCCCATCTCCTCCAGGATTACTATTCGCAACCGACTTGGGCTGCTCTAATGAGGGGGCATGGAAGAGGCCAGCTGGACACCACTGATCCCTCACCTCCCCTCCCATCGCTCCATCTATACTTCCCTCTGTCCCTCCATCCATCCATCCACCCACATACCCATCCACTCCCGTGCCCCCGCGAGCCCTCGCATGCCCCACAGTCCTGCTCTGCATACAGCCATTAGCGCCCCTCTACCCCTAACCTTCTGTCTCTCTACACCCCACCACCACCGCCTCCTCCCGCCTCCTCCGCCCTGCCTCCGATGTCTGCATCCTTTCCTCCACCTCCTCCATTTCCTGTCGCTCTCTTCTCCTCGGCACCTGTCACTTTTCCCCTGTATTCCGATCTCGGTTGTTTTTTGTTTTTTTTCTCCCCCTTCTTTCTCTTCCTCCGTCTCCTCTTTCTCATCTCCTCTTACCTGTCACTGTCTCTCTCTTTCTATCTGATTGTCTCTTTACTCCCTCTATCTATACATCCCTCTTTCTCTGTCACCACCTCCTTTCTCTGCGTTCCCGTGTGTGTGTGTGTGTGTGTGTGTGTTTGTGTGTGCGTGTCAGCATTCAGCACCTCAGTGGAGACAGGGTTTATTGGGGTAATGCATTTATCACTGCTGCAAGCCAGGGCCTCACCTCCTTCTTTGAGCCAGTGAGTAATGAAAATAGGATCACTTCTGACAACACTCTGCAACACACACTCGGACTCACACAAACGCACTCCTGCGCACGCACACAAAACAGTGCAACACATATTCGGGCTTGCTCCTACAAAACGCTTGCATTTAAACACACGCGTAAACACTAATGCAGCACAAACCTCCAAAAATAACTAGACTTAAGTGATGCTTGTGCGCGCAAACTCACCATCACTTTCACAAGAACTGCTTTGTAATGTGATGACTCTTTTCTTTTTTATTTTTTTAATACTGACTCTTTGTTTTTCAGGAATTTAGTTAGTTAACAGATTACAAAGCTAATTAAAGGGATTTATTTAAATAGGCAGAAATGAAAGGCACACTGTAGAAATGAAGAATAACCTAAATCTCAATGAAGAGGAATAGTTAAACATGTTCTGAAACCCCTCAAGTTACATTATCTTTTCATCTACCAAGATGTGTTTAATAATGATTATTTAATTATCTCTTTAGAGGATAAAACGAACAACATAATCTATCAAAATAACGATGATCTGATCCAACACTAAGGGATATCACCATTCTTTAGCGAGAACTGAAACAAGATGAACAGTATAACCCCTAAAAACACATTCACTTTCTCATGGAAAAATCTGAACTCTTGCACTGTGCATGCCACTTTGCTCATGAAATTACTACAGGAGGGGAGCCTGTGAACTTATTATTTAATTTTAGTTTCAAATAGGGTGCAGCAATCAAATAGGTAGACTAAAATTGATGATTAAATTGGTTGCCAACAACTTTAAGTGTTCAAAAGTTTAAAAAGTTGCACTGACTTGGAATGCTTTGACATGTAGTCATTACTGCTTATTGGAGTGAAGTGTGTCGCTACTCGATGTGAGTCACTGCACAATGTGACAATATAAAAGGCATTGACCACTTTCTCACAGTTTGGAAGACAGTTTACGCTTATCTCAGCACAAGAAAGCTGAAGGAACACTCGATGAACCAAAAATATAAACCAGGGATTATACTCATGCATCCATCTATGTTCTTCTGCTTATCAGGAGCCATGGTCACAGTGGCAGCAGGCTATGCAGGGCGCTGCAGACGTCCCTCTCCCCAACAAGGTCTTTCAGTTGGACAATCTGGTAACCGGGGTTTCCACTGATGTATTGCAAACCCCGGCTGAAATTGAACCCTCGCCAAACCTAAGCAATAGGTAAAAGTAAAGTTAGACTAGAGCGTAATGGTTGAAAAGATCACCAGCAACATCTGTGGTTCGCCCAAGTCGACAACTTTATCCCAGGGTTAGGTTGACAAAGCACAAAGCCTTGTCCTCCATACAGCATAATACAAAAGACACTTCCAAAAAATGGTGCAGTGGCCATCAGAGCATCGAAACGTAGTTTTTGCCAGTCCTGTCTGTCTCTTTACCAATCCTTTCTGTGTGCCTGTCATTCAAGGTGCACATGAGAGCACTTTGCATGCATGTTGTAGTGTACAGCATATTGCAAAAAATACAGCAAATCTTTTATGAGCACAAGTCTAAATCAATCTTGTTAACTTCAAAAACGAAAAGCTAAAGAGCCACTGAGTAACTGCGCGATTCATATTCTGGATAGTCAATTATTTTTATTTTTAACCAATAAATTATGAAACTATCAAAACAGGAATTTGCTGTAGCCTTAGTTTCCAGATATGTCAAGTCATATAAACACTCTTCATCTGTTTGTTTGTTTTTTTATTTTTTAAAAGCAGGCAGGGCACCGCAATAGCTCACCTGGTTGAGCTGGTGTCCCATATACAGGGGCTAAAGTCCCCGACGCAGTGGTCGTGAGTTCGAGTCCGGCTCATGACACTATGCTGCAGGTCCTTCCCCCACTTTCCTGTCTCTCTCTCTTCACTGTACTTTCCAAAAAAGGCACAAAAGGCCAAAAAAATAACTATGAAAAAAAAAAAAACAGGCAAAATGAATGCATGCTACAACAACGCCTTAGTTAGATCACTTGACCAACTGCACTTACGTTCAACAAAACTGCATTTTTGGTGCAATGTGGCTCCACACACTAGACATAAGCACAGAACTGTTGCACAAGCAGACATTTTTTTACACTGTTCTGTGAGCATAACATAGTGAGGACACCAGATAAATTCCTCTGTAACAAACCCACACACTGATATTCTCATAATAATAATCTCATTTGCTATCCCATCATAACAATAGTTCTAATAAAGTACAAACAGTAAAAAAAAAAACAGGGTCCCCGATGCATATTCCAAAAAAAAAACAGCTGAATCAGGTGCTTCCAAGCTCAAGGACAGAAACCTTGAAGAGGACAAGAGGACGTTTCAACACTATTGTGTCTTTATCAGAGTCCAAATGATGATGATAATTCTACTAAAGTGCAAAAAGCTTTTCACACAGTGTTGTAAAAAAACAAAAAACAATACAGACTTCCACAGCTGTGCCTTAAACTCAGCTATTGGGTTGCATAGCAAGAATATGCTACTACATTTAATTACATTATTTACATCATAATCTTTTGCTTGTAGCTGATTTTTTTTCTTAATGTTGCTGCATTATATGAACACTGTCTGGCTTAAATAGACCCCAAACCACAGTGTTTGGATCATATCTTCTATCAACACAGTTCATGTGGAATTGAAAGGCAACACGTCTGACTATTTCCGCTGCGGTTTCCTCAGGAGAAAGAAATCAGGTAAGGATCAAGTGTTAATGGCCAGGGGTGCCTGTCTAATCCCATTTGGTCTGGTAGTCCCAGGAAGGTGGGGGAGGTCTTCACCAGTTTAAAACGATACCATCACCACAGGTATTCCAGCTGGGCTCAGATTGGCCTTGACAGAACAAAACATCGCCGCGGCAAATGACTCAAGCACCTCCCTCTACATCAAACTCAAGAGGACAAGGTCAGATCAGCAGTGACATAAAGTTTAATCTTAGAAAACAAACTTCTCTTCAAACTGCACTCTTAAACGCAGTGTAACGTAGCGCGTGAGAGCGTTGCTAATACACCAAGTAGTGCGTGGAGCGCCTAAGTCAAAGGACTGCTGACTAATGTGCCGAAATGGTTGGAAATACTCTGTGGTATTGCAGATGGCAGAGGTATTTGTTATTCATATGGCCCTCAAGGTGCATCCACAAGGCTTGCGTGAAAGTGTGTGTCTCACACGTGCATGCGTGCAAGTCTATGTGTGTATGCTTTTGTGTGTGAAGGTGTGTGTGTCTTGTGCTGTATCCGCAGTGCTGAGGATGCCATTAATGCTTGCTGCTGATCGCCCTCCCACATTTAAATAACAATAGTGCAGTCATAGAAAGCATCGGTGTGAATCCAACCCGCAAAACACCCAGGAGCTGCAGGCCCCACTCCTGCTGTGTGTGTGTGTGTGTGTGTATGCGCATATTTGTGTGTATGTGTGAGTTTAGGGGCGCTTGCTTGTGCTCAAACATCCACATACATGCAAGTCTGAGAAAAGGTAGTAAGACAGAGACAGGGCAGGGGAGCGAGAAAGACAGCGAGAGAGAGGAATGCAGGCTGCAGCAGAATCTAAAATACACATAGTCCCTGTGTTGTGCAGATGGGCTATGTGATGAGAAAGTGCAAGTCCAGGGAGCACCCCCATTAGCATGTACTGGTGACCCTGGATCCCTCACTTTATGAGCTGCCTGTCTTTTAAAATGTGTACAGCACTGAGCCAGAGATGGACAGAGAACTGACCGCAGGTTTTCAGTCTTACATCCTCCTCTGAAATAATACACATGCACAAGTTTCCTCTCTTTGTGAAATGGCTTCATTAAAACCATCTACTGTGGTACTACAACAGGCACAGCAAGTGACAGCAGAAGTTAAATTATTTAAGCGTTTCTGTCATTCTAAAATCATTTGGACAGCTCATTTTGAGCATCACCAAACCCATTAACATGCATCAGAAACAATGATAGGAAGAAGAATATCAAATCACTGATAAACTGGACGAACAGTGACTTCAGTCCAACTTAACACGCAATAATCAAGCAGGACAAAAGCAAGCAAGCTCGCTATTTACAATTTAGCCACAGCAAACAACTAGCATAAATCTATTTATCTATTTTCTATACCCACTTCAGGGCAAAGGCAGCAGGGGCTGGAGTCTACTCCCGCTTACGCTAAGCACCTTTACACAAACAACCATTTGCCACGAAGCTGTACTACCTGTGTTTGGACTGTGAAGTGCAGGGCAGCTATGGAGACACAGGGCGGATGTGCAACTCCATCCAGAAAGGATTCTACTTTTTATATTGCAGATTTGACCTACCATAGTACAAAAATTAGGGACACGCCTTATCATAAACATTAACGGTGGCGCTTTTTTGTCCCAGTGAGATGAACTGCACCTGAGAAGTGGGAGCAAGCAGCAGCAACAATAGGCTATGTTAAAATTCAGCACTCAAGATAGATAGCTTCCAGCAGCCTACAAAGAAGCTACAGAAACAACCTACACACCACGTTAATAAAATGTAATCAGCCACATGTATCAGCTTGTACACAGTCTCTAATAGTTTTGATTATGACAGAGTAGCTTACAAAACGCTGTACAGGTGATAGAGAGACGGTTCAACCCCACATTTACATAAATTGTAAATCATCATCAGTGTGTGTAGAAACCAGCTGAACAGACCTGTCCATTTAAAATTACATAAATAAGTCAAGCCAAATAGTCAAATGCAGTAGAAAGAAATATAATAGCTTTCCCTGTCAGGGTTTCAAGTACAGATGCTATTTTAGGAATCCTCACATTCCTGACCAGAAGTTTTGCTGTAGCTAAATACATCAAAAGTTAAATCAATCCAATGTAATAATACAATAGATTAGAGCTATATATTGGATGTGGTTTATAATCTGTAATCTGAATGCATTCGGCCTCTGTGTCTGCCAAGAATCCCCATAACCTTCACGGCAGATAAGCCATCAATATGAGACAAACAGAAATCAGAATCTATCAAATTCAACAAAAAAAATGAGAAGTTTAATCAAACGTCACATTGTTGAGCCAACATCTAAATCAGTCAGCTGTTAGATCAGCTGAGAGCCACGCGTTGCCTATCCTGCCCTGAGGCCGTGCAGTCACTGGAGAGCGACGGCGGCGCCAGTGCTCCAAAAACTGCTGTCGCCTTGATCTTGTGAGATTATCGTCGCCTCCATCATCACAGCGCCAGAGCGTGTCTCGATCGACTCCAACAGAGAACTGTGTGGCAATCACCGATGATCGATTCCGCTCATCTCAGACAAGACTATTTTGAATGCTCAAGTAAACTGATGATGGCTGTATGCCACTTAGGGGAGGTGCTATTTGTGTGCACGCTGGTTTATGTCATGGCTTCCTGGAGTACTTAACTAAAAGGAGTCATCATTATTTCCACTTGTGCTGTTCCTACAGTGACCAGTCAAAATATCTGCTGTGGGGCCACCATTATAGCTCACCTGGTTGAGCTGGTGACCCATGTACAGGGGCCGTAGTCCCCAACAGAGCAGCCGTGGGTTCGAATCCCGCTCGTGGCCCTTTGCTGCAATTCCTCCCCCCATTCTTCTCCCCCACTTTTCTGTCTCTTGCTCTCTCGACTGTCCTATATAATAAAAAAGCCACACAAAAAAAGTCTGCTGTGAAACCAAAGCAACTAAATGGAATTCAGCCACCAACATTTTACAATTTACACCTTTTACCTGTTAAAATGTCCTCAGGGAGAAAGGCTCATGAGAAAAATGACATCACTGATAGCATTAAAACAGTTTATCATCACATCCAACCAACACCTCTGTCCATGTCTGTGTTTTTAAAATGTCCCACATGTTGTTTGTAAACACATCGATTAATAACATTGTACAAACAAAAACAATTGTCTTTTTTCAAGGATACTTACCAAAAATAGACCATGTTGACTATTTATAGCTGAATTTGGCCCATTTCCTCTCCAGGTGGTGATGTTTTGTTGACAGCTGTGTGATGGACAGGCAGTGACGTCACTGGTGGCTTCAGCTAACCAGCAAGATGCAGTTAGAGTTGCGTTCACTGTCCACACCGAGAGTCGGATTTTTTTACATCAGTCTCTAAAAAATAGCACCAAAATTACTTGGAATTTAAATTATGTTAACTTGTCTGTGCTGCTAATAGCTAGCCTTATCGCTAACCCAGTTTTTTGCCTCTCGTGTCGTCGCATACTTTCGGATAATTTTATTGTAGGTTAGCTTAGCTAACTCTGATAGCTAGCTAGCTAGCTGCGCTCTACAGCTGTCAAAAATGAAACGTGTAACATCGTTTAACACAGTTTCTGAGGGCAGCTGTTGAAAACGCAAACTCACCGGAGGTCATTTGAATTTACAGCCACAGCTCGGGAGACTTCACGTTCAATTCAAGTGGCAGACAGGTGTACGCCAGGTAAATCCTTCATTAAAGTTAACTGTAACATCCGTAAAAAATCCAACATGGCGTGTCTCCAGTGATTTCTGCGCATTTTTAAATTAAAGTGTGCCTACCTCTGTATTTGAATGCAAAATGTGACTGTTATGTTATTTTGAAGAAGAAAAAAGCAATAATATGGCTAAGGTAGGGCTAATATTCTTATCAATATGCAGTATTGAGTGCACAATACACCATATTTCACAGCTTTTTTCTATTTTCTCTCATAAAACGATCGTTTTTTCTAGAGTGTGAATTAAATAAGTTTCTGCACTGCATCAAGACATATAGAGGAATCATGAGGGACTGATAAATATTTACCTTTTTTTTGTTTTGTTTTGTTTTATGAAATGAAATGAATGAAAAATTAAATGAAAATGAAATGAAATGAAATGAAAAATACTTTATTTATCCCAGAAGGGAAATTCAATATTGTAAAAGCTCACTTTTTTTTTTAAATCAATATAACATGTATTTTATACAAAATTTATGGGCCAACATCTTTTTTTTTTTTTAGTTAAAGCCCTAAATTATTTTCTTTTCTGTTTTATTCCTCTCTACTTTCAACATTGCTTTCACTTTTCAAATGAGTTCATCTAATAAATACATAACTAAATCAGATCTACACCACCTG
The DNA here is from genome assembly GCF_000690725.1 of Stegastes partitus. NCBI lineage: Eukaryota > Metazoa > Chordata > Actinopteri > Pomacentridae > Stegastes > Stegastes partitus. The sequence goes on from NW_007577932.1 coordinate 191,316, forward strand.
TGTGAGGGAGGGGTGCCTGTCGTCTTTCCTGCTGTTGGTAGTTTCCATAACGAGGTTGGTAATTAACAAATCATAAACTTAATCAGGATAATATGACCTGAACATTGTTTTTTGTGCACTTAAATTAATCAAGAATATTTTTACTGCAGGCCTGTGTGCATATTTCCAGAATGTATTCAACACCTGTGCAGAACTTTACACGTGTGCATCCTCATCTTGTGCACCACGCCACTACATTCACGTAGCTTATAAACTTTGTCCCTTCTGACCTTTTTTGCACTGTGGCCTCTTGTGCATCACGCCTTTCCTACACATGGCTGACTCATTGTTTGCAGTTTGTGTGGATCACAGGGTGCGTCTGAGTGTACATGCAGGAAAAGTGTACTTTTGTAAGTAATGTCCTCACACAGTAGGCTCTCAAACACACAGCTACAAACTGTCTCCTCTCACCTCTCTGCTGCACTCGGTGAAAATGTTTGCTGTCACAGAACACCCACTCGCGTAGAAATACACACACTGACATATACTGTACGCTGCATTTTTAGCATAGGCACCTGACTGATCCCACTTTGATTCCTGCAAGTCGCATTACTGTAAAATAAAAATGCAAATGACATAAATAAATTAGTAAGATTCTCAAACGCCCCTCCTGCAAGCTACAAGCAAATAATTGGGAATACTTATAAATTTCCCTCCATGTGTATCTTCTTTTGTTCGTCTTTTGATGCGCCACAAATTGACGCCCAACAGTCACGAAACCACATGACAAGTAGAGGAGAGAAGAAAAGAGGAGGGAAGCAAAGTATAAGTGGGATGCCACAAGTGTAGATAAGTTGAGAGGTTTTGTGGAAGAAAAAAAAAAAAAAGGCAGAGACAAAAAGAGTGAGAGGCTGAGTCTAATAAGAACCAAGAAACAGCGTGCTGGTGTCTTGTGGTGCCATTTGAATACAGGGCAGCAGCAGCTGGAGTCTGTGTCGAACAGCTCTGCACTTCACACAGCATCACCATCAGGAGAGCATAGCACTGGTAGTACTCTGCTGGAGTCTTACGCTGCTTCACACACTCCCACAGACCAACCTGCGTGTGTGTGTGTGTGTGTGTGTGTGTGTGAGAATGTGGGAATGACTTGGAGCTCCATGGTTCTCATTACTCAGCCACTGTAATGTGCTCGCCTTTCTAGCTTACCATATTGGGGCTGGTGTTCCCACTGTTGGCTTACAGAAAAGGAAAGGACTGGCCTCACCTCTGTTCTGAATGCATTAGCACACATCACATTTTCAATCTGGACCTCAGCACAGGTTCCCAGCGAATCTACTGAATAGCAACAGAGTATATGCATGCAAGTGTGTGTGTGTGTGTGTGTGTGTGGAAGAGAGTTTAAAAATACCCATACCCCTGTTCTGTGCTGATAACTTGTGTTATAAGAAACTGCCAGGACAGACAGCAGGGTCATTAGCCTGACAGCCAGATTGAGAGGTAGAAAAGGAAGGATTCAGGGAAGGGAAGAAGGAAAGTAAAGGAAAGAGGGAGGAAAGTCAGAAAATACACCTAAGTTCCCAAAGTTTTTTTTAGGGGAAACAAGTGAGCACAGAGGCATGAGTGTGCACATATGGTCCAAAGACAAACATAATCCTTAGCCCTGTCACTCTGTCTCTTCCACCACCAGCTCCACACTTGATGATTGGCACCTCTACAGTCTGTGACATGGGGCAACTTTGATCATCTGCCACCTCCAAAGTCCACTGATTCTCTAATGTTCACAAAGGTACACCTTCTTTTTTATTTTTGGTGTCCATGTGTGTTGCCTTGCATTTCATAAGTTTTAGCTCAAGAGCTCTGGAGAAGGCATTTCCACCTACATTATACTTCTACTGCCAAATATATTTCCAAAGACAACCATCTCATACATCTTCAATGTGTTGCCTATTTCTTTTAACCATCTTTCTTCAGCTTTAACCAAGTGTATGTTTTTGTCAGCATGATCATGAAAGTTATTGAACCTTCTAAAAAGAAATCAACCGAACTAAATGATCTTTATTTAAACCAAACAAAGTTGTTTTTGTGTCTAAACTGAACCAAGTCTTGGCTATATTAAGGTCACATTACAAAATAAATACAACAGTGCAGTGGTTGTAGAAGTAACAGACAAATGATGTTAACCTGATGATAAGGAAATCTGACAAGAAAATAAACTTAAAACGTCAAATGGTTCAAAATTAAATCACCTCTCAAAAACTGCATTATTGCAAAGTTAATAAGCAAGTATTTCCTCTCAAAAAAGTCATTTTTTAGAAAGACTATATTGAAAATACAGCCCCCCCAAAGAAGACATTCAATGCAACAAACAAAACTGAGTCCAATTATCCCAGTTATACAATTATAGAACTTTCTCAGTTTTTGGACCTATAGGCTGTGGCTTCACATTGAAAAGAATTTCTCAAGGAAGTGGTTGTAAGACACTTAGATGTAAAAGTACACAGGCAGAGCTGTGACCAACTAAACATCAGTTTAAAACACAGTTGCAGCAAGTGATTAGGACGTATGAAACGAGCCATAGTACCAATACTGAGAGCAAGAGCGTCCTAAAATGACCCAACGGACATGTGCTATCTGCGCAGTCTAGCCCTGAAAAACAGATGGGCAAATGCTTCAGACCTGGATAAGTGATTATCAATGGAAATCTGAGTTTCTGTGGCAGCTCCGACAGTGTGAAGGACAGCGCATAATGTCAGCCTTTTATGGATGGCGTCCCAGAAAAATACCCCTGTTTGCTGTACAAAACTACAAGGTGATTCTTTGCCCAAGAACATGAAAAAAAAAAAACATGTTGAAAGCACATTCTTTGGTCAGATGAAGTTAAATTTGTTTGCCGCAGATGGGGTCCAGCCTTTTTGGCATGATCATAACCGGGGCTACCATCAGTGAAGCACGGAGAGGCTATAATGACGGGAGTGTCATGATGCAGGGCTGTGTGAGTGCAGAAGGTTCTGGCATTGTACCACCAATACCTGTGAGTATATCAAAATACTGGATGACTCTCAGTCTCCAGAAGATGAGCAGAGGAGGAATATTCCAGCACGATCAAAAGCACACTGCCAATATCAGACGAGAGTTTCTACAGAAGAAAAAAGTGAAATCAAGTATCAAGTATGTCGCCTGATTTCAATCTAACAGAACACCTTTAAGTTCAAAAATAGTCTCTGAAGAATGGCAGAACACCACTCCTGAAATTTAGCTTTTATTTGGCATTTGAATCTCAGCAACTGACTGACTTTTGTTGCTATGGTAAATCTAAACTCTTTGATTTTAACTTTATATGAGAGCAAGTGTCATACTGATTAACAGATAAGTGATGCACTTATTACAGAGGTGTTTGAATTTTGAATCAATTGACATTTAGGGTACATTGCACCTACTTCTGTAGGATACTGTATTGTTTTAGATTGCAGTTACGATGTATTTAGTTTTTAATGTGTGGATTTATGATAATCCAGTATCTCCTTAAAAAGAAAGAAGGATTAGAAAAGCAAAAAAAAATGAATACAAATTTGTGCAGCCGAGCCTTTTCTTCTTTCCTTCCCCCATTAATCATCTCAGGACCACTCAAATTTATCTCAAATTGACCTCTCGTTTGGGAACCACTTGACTAAATTACCAGTATACAACGTCGTTAAAACTATCTCCAACCCAGTCAGTTGCAACAATAAAATGCTCCTTGTGCACTGATGCATCAGTAAAAATCAATAATGAGATATGTGATAATATACCAGTTACAGGGGCTATTTTTTCTGTATCATGACTACTGGTACGTTCTGCTAGTAACGTTTCTGTACTTCCGCATAAGATTTTGAATGTACTTTGTATTAGTTTATTCTCTTCTTCTTTTATGGCTGCTGTTCACTGTTTTTGCACTTAATCACATGCATTTTATTGAGTGTATTCATGTTTTTTTGTGTGTAAAACTGAATTAGTTTTCATGTTGCAGTGCCCCAATCAATAGCCCACTTACATGTAACCTGAGCATCTTTGTTTCTAACGTTCTCTTACATTATGTTCCACTAAATGTCTCCACACAGGTCCACTCCATCATCTCTTTAGTTCAAAATTCTCAGAGTCCTTTTAGACAATTGCTTGTACTGCTTGACACCAAATAGCCGGTTCATTGTTTTTTTTAGCAACAAACAAATCAAGAAATCCAAAACTCTGACATGTCTGGGCTGTAAAGAGGAAACAAAGAGGAAATGCTGAGCCATATTGGAAAGGCTAATAAACTCAGTTGTTGTGACGGATTTATTGCTAAAGTGGTTAATGCAACAGCAGGTTTTTGTCTGAGTTTATTTTTAGGAACTGTCTGGGGGCCTTTGGACTCCTACTGAGTCACTTGTTAACCCCTCGTCTACTCATGTAAGTAAGGAGTCTCCTGTAACATGAAGAAGTGATTACATTTAATCAGATATAAGTCAACAGAAAAGGGAAAAATACAATAAAGTCAATCGCACAACCTTTCAAAATAACATGTTGAGGTTTATTCATACATTAAACACACTGTGGCACATTAACTATTTGAAGAGTTCATTTGCAAAAACAGAGAACTCCATTTTTGTAGATTTTCAGAAAACTTATTTTTTTATTGTTTACTTGAGATAATATCAATCAAACTGCAGTTGAGTGGATGTGACTGAGTAGAAATGACATGACAACAATAGAGATGACTTAAATTTTATTGATGTTGTCTCAGGTAGACGATGGAAAAGTGGGTTTTCTGAAGGTTTGTGAAGGTAGAGTTCTCTGTTTTTGCAAATGAACTCTTCATTTATTTCATAGAAATATTACTTAATGCAAACTTTGTCCGCTCAGAGAGAAGAAGTGAGAGTTAGTCAACAATTGACCTGAAACTTCAGAAAAAATGGAAAGCTTTTTAAAATGTATTTTTAACCGTGCATTACAAAAACAATACATTATACCTCAAATGCTAAAACTTTATGGAAGTGATGTTAAACTAAAAGACAAAACAATGTAAGTAAACGTAAAAGAATATATTTCCCGCTCAATCTAAACTGCATGAATATCAGTAACTGTGAAACACATACCGTGTATTTGTCTGGTATGAATCTACAGATAAAACAAAGTGATATCTACATGTGCAAGTTATTTCTAGCACTACAGATGCAAGGTGTCTGAGCAAATGTTTTAAACTTTACTCAAGCTCCCTTTTTTTCCTCGCATAGGTTCCAAAGTTTCTTAAATTTACAAAACAAAACCCAGAGATCAAAAGCATTTGATTCCTAAATGGACCTGATTCTGTGATAGATGATCTCTGCAGGGTTTTTTTTTAGCCTGCTTTCTTGCTAGTCTTTAAAATCCTTGGTAAAAGTTGGTTTATTAGAATTACCAAAAAGATAAGACGACTGGTTGAGTTATCTGAGGATTCATACCAAGTGGGTCACTGACCTTTTTCGCACTCCATAAAAACTAGGACTCAACACTCAACTCCAAACTCGAGCCTCTCTCACCAAACACGGGTACAACAGCAAGACAAAACGTCATCGCAACGTCACAACTGTCTGGTTTCTTCTATAACACTAATGAGCAAGTGAGAGTGAGGGAGAGAGTACCCTGATTAGTCTGGCAGCATCAGTGTCAGACGCTCAGCGGGGCGTCCACAGCTCAGCGATGTGTGTTTGTGTGTGTGTGTGCGTTATGTGTATATTCGAGCATTTGTATGGCTGCCAGTCTCCGCTCTCTGCCTTTTTTTTTCTTGCCATCCCTCTCTTTCTCACTTTCTTCATTTTCCTCTCATTCTCTAAGCTCCAAGAACTCTGATCCTTGCATTCGCTCAGTCTGGCAAATGACTGCAGGGGCTGACAATCCACTGTCAGCATGCACCGCCACAGTCAATAACACTGTCCCATGTCACTGCACTACACTGGCTAAAGCTCACATTTCTTATCCCTCCCAAAAACTGCTGCTTAACAGCCCTTCTCTGCCTTTGCCAATCCTGCTAAAAGCATCGCCATATCCCCCCTACATATCCCCCTTTCCAAAAAAAAAAACCCCACCCTGACACGTTTTTGGTTGTCCAAATGACCAGAACATCCTTGGTTCAAGTGAATGCTGCATAATTTAAGTCCAAGAGTCGCACCCAGTGAAATTTGGAACCGAGTGTGATGTGCTTTTCACGATGTCCCTGAATCCTAAGCAAGTGATGGGTGACTGATCCAGCTGTCTTGCTGTAACAAGATGAGGTCACGTAGGCTATACTCAAATACACATGTGAATCGCATACACACGCATGCATGCAAGGGGGTGCAGTGGAGCTCAGAGTGTTACCAAGAAATTGTAGTCTCCACGATAATCCACTTCTCCTCTATCGTGTTCCATTAACCTCACAGTGTACACACACACATGTTCCTCCTCTCAGCCCGCACAGGCCCTCCGCACACACACACACACACGTCTGCCAGTGTCAGGGCATGTGTTGTCCAGCTCCATTGTATCTGCATGAGGCTGAGATAATGGCATCTGTCGCTGCTCCTTTTGTCAGCGCTGTCCCCGGCCCCTGCTCACTGCTGGTCCCCATTAGCTGGCTGCTGGCCTGCTGGCCCCTTCGCTCCACGCTCTGCTGCCTGACCAGAAAATACAGGAGACGCCTGTCCCTTCCCCTAACTCCCACTTCTGTTATCCCTCTCCTGTCCTCATCCAGCTCCTCCCATTGCTGCAGATTAGGAGTAGTTGGAGTAGTTTTGTAAACTGGAGCGGTGTAAGCGCAGAAGGAGAACACCTAATGGGAGGTGTGTTTTGATTTCATCACATGTTGCGACAGAAGACTCGAGCTTGTGTTTGTGTGTCAGCCGAACAGGAAAATGTTGGGAGATTCCCCGAAAAGCAGGATTTTCTTAGGATAAATCATTTGTTTTGATATGATAATGTGCCATAAAAATCCCTCGTTTTTGTGCTGTAACATTTTCCAACAGACGTGTTTGTGTTAGAGAATAATCACCCATACAAACTTTAGGGCTATTACTAAAATTGTCTTAACCATCAATTGTCTAATGACTTTTTTTTTTTAATTAGCCGACTGATTGTTTGATCTATTAAACATCATAAAATAGTGAACAAAGAAGATAGTTTGTTAGGTTGCAAATTTTCCCACCTGAGAAGCTCGAATAAGCGAGAACATTAGATTTTTTGGACATGGTCTTTGCAAAAGCACTGCCAAAGTGAATCAATTAAACACTTTTTAAAATTACTTTTAAACATATTTTTCTGCTGATCAATCATTAATCTGTTAGTCAACTCATCCCATCAGCTCGAGGACTTGAGTGTGAAATAAGAAAATGTTCTAGTAGTTGTAGTAAAAAAGAAATGTGGGAAAAAAAAAAGTTGCCACCAAATATAACATCTAAATTTAAACATCCAGATTGTGCTGTAATATCTACGATAATGTGCATTTTTACCACCTATGCATTCATCCTTGGGCACATTGCTGGGTATTTCCAATCAGAGATTTAAAAGTTGCATTGTGGGTATCGTACAGCGGCCTTCTGCGCACTTCATCGCCGCATTATGTAACTTTTCAAGTGGGAGCTCTAGTTTTGACCAGAAGCAATGCAGCAGCAGCAGCGCCATCAAAATGACATTAACTTGTCAGAGACATGCTATTGACAGTTCCTGTTTGCAGTCTGCAGCACAGCACTGTCAAACCATCTCTAAACTGTCTATGCTGCATAACTGCACTCACCGGCACTAGCATTGGCTCGCAGTATAACAAACGTAGCCTGTATTATGTCTGTCACCTATCTGAGACGTCTCACTTAGTCACGTCGTTGTGCCCTCATCTCTCATAAGCACGGCTAATAAAACGTAAAGATGGGAGATAGTACGCCGCTGACTGAGTTTTATTAAGAACATAATGGCAATATCACCGTTGTAATGATACTAAGAGATCTAAGATGAAGGGCGGACCGGCGCGCGGAAGTGAGCGTGACATCACAGGCAAAAGTATGTTCTGCTTGCTTTATTTCATTATTGGTTAAGCTTCCTTATTAGGGGCAGGGGGACGAAGCGGCGCTGCTGTTGATAAAGCAGTGCAATTTCAGCAACCGCTACGGGGCCAAATTACGGCTGTACATCACGCCGGCTCCCTCTCAACTGCTTCCTCAACTTCTCGTCAGTCCTCCCTTTTCTGCTCTCAGTCTGGAAGGACTCTGTATGTGATGATGATCTCCATGTTGCCTGCACTGTGAAGCAGAAAGAGCGGCGGCGGAGGAGTGAGAGACGGCGGCTGAAACGGCAGACAACAGCCCCATCTACAGATTGCGTGAAGCCACTGTGGTACTGAGTGGACATCAGATGATCCAGGTGCACAGTGTTGCAGCAAGAGTTTACACCGGGATGGGATTTTATCAATCGTTTTGATCAGGATTTCTTCTACTTGTGACTTTAAATCACTTCAAATTCAGCCAATGTGGTTTTATTATATCTAGATTTGCTGCCCGTGTGCTTACAGGGCAAAGCTACAAGATGCTCAGGGTGAAAAAGCATTAATTAGTGTAAATCATATAGACAAATGTAAGCTTTCGCTCCGCTGTCTTGCGTTATAAGACACTCATTTTGCACACTTTTGCTTAGTTTTTGCCGCTGCAGTACAAGTGCAATATCTGCTTTTTTTTGTAAGCTGCCAACACTGCTGTCTGCAGGCACAAGACACTTTAACCACCAGACAATTTTGTTCCCTCAAGTGCCATTTTTGTATTCAAATTTTGTCTGCGCCTCATTATATTTGTGACTATTTTTGTCCCGATATAATTTTCAGTAAACAGAGAATTTGGCAGCTTTTGTTTTAGTTTTTCAGGTGTCACGAGTAAATAAAAATAAAGTAAAATATGCTCATAATATATACACAGTCATTTAAAGTTATTTATCTATGCACCTATTCTTATTTAGGCGGCCATGACAGTTGAATTTCTCTAAGTGAAATCAATAGTGTAGCTTGTTTATTTCATCTTATCTTAGGCAATAAAGGAAAAATAAAAAATTACAGCAGTTGAAAATGTTTTTTTTTTACTTTGTGAGTGACTTCACTGAAGTGCATCATGGGCTCTGCATCCACGCCGAGGCGCGGCAAAAACCGCTTTACAGTGGGTCCAAATGACCTTCAAAACATCATAAACATGACCTCTCCCCCTACTCTGAATATGAAGCGACTTGCAGATCAACAAACCATCAGGCTGACTGGCCTAACCTATCTGCCATTAGACCGTCGAGATATCACACTTTGCTTTAATTCACCATCTTTCAGAGTGTCACACTTTATATTCCTTGGCATGGGTAGGCTACATGCGGATGCATAATTTATCTCAAATTAGCGCCTATTTGAGTAAGCATCAAAGCAAGGCGGCTAAGGTTGGAGGAGAGCTTAAGGAACCGCAGGGAAACCATCGGCAGGATTAATGCGGGAGATTTTTATAAGAAATTACTGGCTTAATGAAGTGGATAAAAAAGCTGTCAGTGTTTTATTGCATCTAAATTGTGTGGAAGTGGTGTTTAGCTGTCTCGCCTACTCCCCACATAATGGGTCGTGACAGTAGCTGTGAGGCTTATTTAACTTAACTGGTGAATAACTTGCATGGCGAAGCTATTCACTGAGTTGTTTTTATATGCACTAAACCAGTAAAGGGGTATTTTTCCTATCCCCTCTCACTCATTATAATGCCATCTGAACAACAGCCAACTCAAGAAAACTGACAATTAACAGTCTGTAATAAATCGTTTTCTAGCAAAATAACAAAGATTAAAAGGTCAATTAGATTGTTAACGTAAAAAAAAAAATATTCTAGTGACGCAAACTTGACTTTTTTTATAAATTGGATGTGAGCAAAACTCTATGAGTAATCCAGTTTATTATATTAACAATACAGACCCAATAAATGAAGCAGAAGTTCTCACCATTATACTGGCATTTATGGCCCTACTTCACCAGTCTGCATAATTCACCATACAGGTTCAGCAAATGATGCACGCTTTCTGCAAATTTATTAAGTATGAAAACTGGGTTTAGAGAAGAGGGAAAATAAAAAACGATTGTGCGGAGACGTTTGAGCAGTCCTGCAGTGCCATCTTGTGTTGGAGTTTTGCATTGCGGTAGATAGTAAGTCCAACAGAATCCTAACATTTCTACTCTTTGGTCAGTTTTCTTGTTTGAGGTGTTGATTTGGTTACTGTAGGTTCTTTTTTTTTTGCTGTTCAATTAAATCAATAACAAAGAAAATGTAAATTTTCATTTATTTCACACAGTATAGCATCACAATACATGAAATCAATCAATCATCCATCACAGTTCTGATGTGCAACAATGCAGTGGTGACTTACTTTCAGGTGACAAAGAGACTAACTCGATGAGATCTCGGGCCTGTTTCAAGAAGCAGGTTCACTGAGTTACCCGAGTAACTTTGCTGAGTAAAAACCGAGGAGACCTTCTAAGCCGGAACCCGCTGTGTCTCACTCAGGAAAGTTATCTCGCGGTAATCCTGGTTCCTGAGTCAGATTTCTGGTCTTTAGATGCAGCGAGAGTTTTCACATCTCAGCCTTGATATGAAGAAACAGAAAAAAAAATACAGACATGAACACTGTATGTGTCGTTTGTAATGGCAATAATCATGAAAACTGGTCTTTTTTTAATCCCTATTTAATAAATCCAATTGACTTTCATTTGTACTCTTGCCATTGGAAACATTACGCAGCGTACAAGTTAACAACACACTGATGTATGCATGCTTGGAATGGCTACTGTTTTTGTGAATTCTGCTGATTAGAACCAAACTAAATACAAAACATGGGTCAATAATTTTGGGCAGGACTGAAACTCTATTTGGAAAATGCATGCAAGTTTATATGATAATTCGAAAAATCTGGATTCAGAAATCGCTCCAAAAAATCCTGCACCTCAACCACACTTTATAGATTTTTTTTTTTCCTTCAATTTTAATCGTGGCATATCTTTTCTGGCTCTGATTCATTTATTCGGGATTCATTTTGGCAGTGCTTTTGCAAAGACCATGTCCAAAATTTCCAGCCATACTCCTTTTATAACCCATCATAAAGTCAATAAAAAAAAAAGTTTGACTTTCAGTGGGGCGCACACAGAAAAGTTACTTTCGCTGATTGAAAAGAGTTTAATTATGCTAAGCTGCTAATTTTGAGAGAAAGGACATACGTACACTCTTTCTGATAAAGGTCCCTCACTAGAACAGACGAGGAGTCCAAGTCTGAGATCTAATCAAATCCTTTTAACTGAGACGCACACACTCGCTCATACATACATACATTAGATACCTACATACAGGCAGACATGACTAAGTTAGATGGACAGCACAATCCCTTTTCAGTCTGCTCGCAAAACCTTGTTTTCCCTTCACAAGTGAAACCAAAAAGCGCGTTTTGGGCAGCATTCAGGTAGGGTGAGGTGAGTGGTGGTGAGAGAAAGCTTGCACTGCAGTCAAGCTTTATCTACATAAGGCCATCTCTGAACACATGTGGGTTAGAAGTAGCAGTTCACATCCACCGTCTTTTCTCAGCACAGAAGTGGTCGGGGTGGCTTCATCACTTGACAGGGTCCTGCAAACTGACGTCACAGTTTGTCCATATTTAGAGGTCGTTTTTTTTCCCTCCTCACGTTGTCCGTACAGAGGAACCAGCAGCTAATTATCACAGCCTTTGACTGCTTCAGGGAATCCAAAGAAACATTCTGAACCTTTTTTATGTCCAGGTGCAGTTTAGCTTTCCCCGATTTCCCCTCACAGTGCTTTGCATTCAACTTGAAACGGATGCCTGAATTTCCATTCCATCTTATCCTGACCCCTCTGTGCTCCAGTGCTGCTCCCACACTCTCTTGGCTCGAGGCGTCTCTCAGTGCTTTAGGTGCTGGGAGCAAGGGATTGTGACTGGTGTGCTGGTGAGAGCCCCAGTTTAGTAGTCTCTCCTTTACAAGCTCCCTGACCCGTCTCCATCCGTCCTTTCCTTTTACGCTCTTTTTGCGTCTTTTTTTTTTATTTTTTCTTTTGCATCAGTGTCTAGACAGTGTTGCGCGGTGTGCCGTTGAGTGCGACAGCCTTGGTGCAGGGCGAGCCGACCGCCTGTGGGCCCGCTGGACGCTGAGTGGAAACACCCACCTCAAATACTTCATGGATGGCCTTCCGGAAACAATGGAAGTTGTAGTCTATTAATCCTGGGGGCGGCAAAAAAATGTACTTCAGGTACTTGACATTTGTGAAAGTCTTGCTTCACATAAAATAAAAATATGTGCAATGTCTATCACAATCCTGGGGTACTTCAATATGTCAACACTATTACGAAGACATTTTTTCGTGATGTTAGGCTCTTCAGTATTGTTTGGGAAAAGGTATTAAAAGAAACTCATCACTTAACTTTCATTTATCACACTTTCACAGATTATATTAAACTAAATTTTGCAGGAAAAAAAAACACAATCAACTTGATTAAGACAGAATAAACATCTTATAATCATGTACACTATTGTAATTTATCCCAATACTCAAACAGACAGGTGTTGGTTTACCTCTACAGTCTGTTTGGAGACATTGTGTTGTAGATTGTGCCCTTGTCGCACTGCACTGTAACACCTTATAATGTAATTTATGTGTACGTATTAAAAAAAAGAAGAAGAAGAATCGCCACACCAAACCAAAGCTTGAAAACAGCAACGACGAGCATATCTCAGAGTGAACATTTAAATGAACTGATATTGTCATTTGAGGCATTTTGATTTGGGCTCAGGCACATGGAGTGTAAAAGCCTTCAGAATTTACCAGGCAAGTTGGGTCTTGCTCAATAAAAATAAGCAATTGACGTGCATTTTAAGAAGGATCCAGTGTTGGAAGCTTTTTTTTTTTTTATTATTATTAAGTTATTTTTTTGGCCTTTCGCGCCTTTATTATTTAGTACAGTGAAGAGAGAGAGACAGACAGGAAAGTGGGGAGAAGAATGGGGGAAGGACCTGCAGCAAAGTGTCATGAGCCAGATTCAAACTCACTACCACTGCGTCGGGGACTTTGGCCCCTGTACATGGGACGCCAGCTCAACCAGGTGAGCTATCGCGGCGCCCCCCAGTGTTGGAAGCTTGACCCTTACTAGAGGCTAATAGTGATGACATCAAGGCCTGCTCTCCTTGATTTTCATAATTCTGTCTCTGTCCCCCAGCTTCACAGAAGTGCAAAAATAAATCCTGGGATTTTCTCGTCAATGTACTGAAGCATGTTATATTGTACAGGTGTGCTTGTTTTGACTTCACACACTCTGTATACGTGTCGACACGCTCTGTGGACACACGCTGTGACATCGTGGGAAGCGATGAAAACAACTGACTGCGGTTCATTCGGCTAATGATGATGTGGCTTCAGAGGATCACGGGTTCGTCTGACCGCCTACCTTTGCGCTCAAAGCTTTCCTCTCGCAGGATGCAGACAAGGGCCAGGAACTTGGTGACCTCTTTCAGGTACAGCACGGTGGTGTTGTTGAGCTTGATGATAGCCATGGACTCCTTGTCATAGGCGCTGCCACTGCCGTCCTCCCTCAGACTAGAGCAGCGCAACACAACACGGTGATGTTCAGGGAGGAATGGGAAATAAACTGCAGCTTGTCTATGAGGTCATTAATTGCGCATAAATTAAGTTATGCTTCAATGAAAGCACCCTCATACAACACATGGGTGAACTCTGTAACCTACAGCGTTAAGAAATTACAAAAGATTTAAGTAAATATGTTTTTTGAATATTTACTATGCAAATTTATACAGAAAGTCAATTCAATATCTACTCTATAGACAGTGCTGACTACATGTTTTAATTCACTTATTATAGAGTTTATGTTTATCAGAGCAAAGAGCACTCTCATTACTCAACTCTGACCCCCTTTCAGGTACATTACTAACATAGAAACAAACAAACAAAAACACTTACCCATAGATGCAGGAGACATCGATCACCACATCGATCATATCACAGCACAGCTCATAGGACTGCATGTCTACAGGAGAGCTGTCTGTGGCGATGTAGATCTTACTGACCACGTCGAACAGAAAGGCCTTCTCTATCCCTGAATTCTGTCAGAAGGAGAAAGTAAAAAAAAAAAAAAGACAGAGAGCAACCGTCTGTTACAAAGAACATTTGATATGGAGGCAGTAGAGCAGGGCAATATGATGACACGAAAAACAACAAAGCTATTGAGATTCTACTAAAAAAAATTCAAGTATGGTTTTAATGGGATGGATGGATGGATGGATGGATAGATGGATAGATGGATAGATGGATAGATGGATAGATAGATATGATAAACAACTAATTGTTAATTGTTTTAGCCAGAAAAGTCACTATATTTTCTCTGTTGTGGTTTTTATCCATTTCACTGTCTGTGTACAGTTTTATTGCCAAAGTCATAAATCTATCAGAAGGACTGCTTTATGGAAACTTGGATTTTTATATGATCTTTGACCAATGAGATAAAGTATATTAACTGTCGGGTATTTAATTAGCTCCATTAAACCCTGCCTCAGGAAGATCTGTAGTCAGCTTACATGTTGGGCTCTGATTCAGTGAGCTGCTATTACATGCATCACTTAAATTAAAGTCCAGTATTCATGTTAAAGTTTTGACCTATTTTTGATCATAATAAGGCCCCAAATAAAAGCTCCAAGTACATCTCATCATACGTATTAATACATGTAAGTATTGCCCACAAGCTAAAATATGTACAAGGCTTTACTTATTGGTTTAACTATACGCCATCCAGTCACATGTGTGCCAACAGATCACATACACACAATCAAAGTCAGAACTTTCTTCATGTTTCATGACCTAAATCTTTTAAATCAATCCAGACATGACCTTAAAGAAGAGAACAAAATTTGATATTCTTTCCAGTATTTTTTTTTTCTATCTCTACATTATGAAATACAACCTCTGTTCCAAGTTTCCACAGAAATGAAGAAAATGCTGACAGGCTGGTCTGGACCTTTCACAAGTAAATACACGCTGCTCAGTCGGCAGTTTATTATGTACACAAAGCTAAAACGGACTCAGTCTAATACAGCAGTTCTGAAATATATCCGGCTTCGATGAAGGTCACGCTGTCCACTTTTTGTTAAATGAGGTGTGGATTCAACTGTTTGTTTATTTTTGAGAATGTAGTTTGTGGTGTTGTTGAATTGATTTGCATTTTACAGATAAGTGTCATTTAGCCAACCATCACTGATATGAATGGGGGGGGGGACAAATTAATAGAAACACTCTATTTGAAGTATCTGAACTTGTTGGATACAGTAAATCTTAGCAAAGTAGAAAGTACATTTGTTTCCTTTTCAAAAGCCATGCTCTGAAATAAATCTGATACAGTCGCCTTTTGGATGTTATTAAGAGGGCCAGAATTCAATTGTAGTGTGTGGAACTTAGGATTTC
Source organism: Stegastes partitus (assembly GCF_000690725.1). Taxonomy (NCBI): domain Eukaryota; kingdom Metazoa; phylum Chordata; class Actinopteri; family Pomacentridae; genus Stegastes; species Stegastes partitus. Next base: position 206,786 of record NW_007577932.1, read on the forward strand.
TCTGTATTGCGTTACAATAGAGGGACAGGGCACAAATGTGTCCGGAGAAGGCTGTACGGGGCATTGGAGGAACTGCCAACCATAAAGTGGCTTCAGGGCTGCCAGTGACTCACATCATGAAGGCTGTCACACATAAATCACGCTGTCAGTGACAAACTTCACAAAAAAATAAAAAAAGCTGTTTTATTCACAAAGAGTTAGCTTTTGTCTACTTACAGAAATGAAGATATTTAGGAGGTTCTCCAAGGTGGGGAGCTGCGGGATGAGCTTCTGCACCACTTTGCTGAAGGCCTCGAAGATGGAGTGGTCATAAATACTCGTCAAGTAAAAGCTGAATGAGATACACAAGGGGGAAGTGAATAAGCAGTTACTCGCAGGGAACACTTCTCGCTTCCTTAAAATGCATATGAAACCAGGTAAAAATACAGATAGTCACGGGATCACATGACGAACAGATGCAGAACTGTAGAAGAGAGGTCTGTAATCAAAGCATTTAAGCCTGATTCAGACATAAATCCACAAGGACAGAATAAAAATGTTAACTTGGCACAAAAACGGTCTTCATATGACCACTGCCAAACCGGGCACACATGACTTATGGACTTTGGTTACTGAGACATATAAATAAAAAGGTCAGTGTCTGGGGAAGCAGGAGCTTGAGCCACACACTTGGCAGAAGCTCAACTCTACAATGCATTACAGTGAAGAAAGCGGCAGAGAGCCACAAGGCTGAGAGGAGGAGAAAAAAAAAAGAAAAAGAAAAAGTGCTCTTTGCTCCACTATATATCCTGGACCGCTCAGGCTGTCTAACCGGAATAAACAACAATCTCACCCCACATAAAACACAGCGGATCATGTGCCAGCGCGGTCCTAATATCAGCAGCGAAGCCGAGCGCGTTCAGCCAGGACAGTCTGTTTAATGTGGTACACAACACATTTACTATCCACACAGTGTGCCAAGTCATTTGTATTTGATTAGAGCTGAAAGAGGCAACTTCATAATCGAGTCATTTATCGATTGATCTGTGTAAAAAAAAAAAAAAAAATGTCCTTGTACTTTACAAAAAATCTCATAAAATAAATTGTCTGACTGAATTGCTAAATAAATGAATGAAATGAGATAATAAAGGTGATCAAAATTATCATCTAAATGTTATTTGTGTCTTTTTTTTAGTTGTTATGGATTCGTTTATTAGTGACAAACAGCCATCAGTGTTTACTTACACGTTGCCCTTACATTTCTAAAAAAGATCCACAGAAGACATTCATTTCAAATCAATTAACAATTCTGTCTTCAATTACTGCAAAAGTTGACTAATCTATTGAGGAAGTAATCATCGTTGCACTCCTGAGGCCCCACTACTTCATGAAGTTATTCAAATTGTCAATATTTATGTGTGTCGATACAGAAATCAACAAACCATGATGTGAACTATGTACAGTGACACTACGGAACAAGAACCAAACAGTGGACGTGCACTTTAACCTTCTTTCTATTTCTAAAGTGCGTCCGCCCTTTGGAGGCAGAATCACAACAGCTCTGGTATCCGAAGCTCAGGTCACTGTGGCTTCATTAGGAGGTCAAAGAGGAATCTCACAGGAACACCAGGGGTATGCAGACCATGTAGCAGAGCACAGGCTACTGTATATGTAACAGTGAAAACATGGAATGTAATGAGGAGTCACGATTAGCATCAACACCAAATGGCCAACAGCATTAGTAATAACAAATGATCTCAGTGTCTTCTCTACGGCATACAAACAAAACCCCATATTTTCTACTGCAGCTGCTGAAAGACAGGCCACTTTGGTTGAACTGAAACATGTTTCGAAAAGCTCCAACTACAGCTTAAAAGATGTAGAGCAAGTGAAAGAAGTTTTGTCATCAATTTCCTAATTTTGGTCCACATTTATTATCATTGGGGCCACAATTATGACATTTAACTTTTCTGCTCATGGACATCTCACATCATATTTTGGATCAAAGTTTCCAATTGGATGATAAATTACAAGATCTCGCCCGGGGTCTTACTGTGTGGAGTCTCCATGTTCTCCCTGTGCAGCGTGGGTTCTCACCGGGTGCTCCGCATCCTCCCACACAGTCCAAAAACATGTTGAGGTTAATTGGTGATTCTAAATTGTCCGTAGGTGTGAATGTGAGTGTGCTTGGTTGTCTGTCTCTAAGTGTAGCCCTGTGATAGACTGGTGACCTGTCCAGGGTGTCTCCTGCCTTCACCCTGAGTCAGCTGGGATAGACTCCAGCCCCCTCACAACGCTACAGAGGGTGTATAGACAATAAATGGATAGATGGACGCCTCAGGGTCAGATTCAGGTGCCTGACATCGGGACTGTTTTTGAACACAGTATAATTTTCACGTTGGGAGTGGGAATGACTGGCTGGGGGGTGGCACAATGTTCTTTACTAATACTGAATTAGCTCCAAGTAATCAACAGTTAGAAATAACCAGTCTACCTCCTTGTATACGTAACAACCTGATCTGCATAAAGTCTGTTCGGGGAAAGGCAATTTAAACAAGACATGTACAGTCAGTTTACTTAGAAAGGGAGTATGAATTCACATGTATAGCATCTGTGTCATAAGATCCATTATAGAAGTGACTTCTCATTCACTATGAACACAATAAGGATAATAATGTATGCACTCACATCAGACTGGCGCCAGTGTAAAGTTAGGGAGAACACAGACAGTAGATCTTGTGGTCTGAGACGACCAAAGTTTCCATCCAACATATTGGTAAACCTCACATCCGGAAAATGTTTCAGATGTAAGTTTGCCCTCTGGCTCATGCTTGTTGAGGATTATCACCCAGTGGGATCATATGCTGATGTGAATGTACTGACTGTGTTAAACCACAGACCCCATAATTCAAATTACACAATGAGGCACACAGAGAGTAAAGTATAGGTTGTTTCTCTGCCACTGTGCTGTTCACACGTTAACGGAAATCAAACGAGGTCTAAAAATATATGAAACACGCCATATGAGATGTCTGAGCCTCATCCACTCCATCAAGTAAAATAAACGTCATTGCATCTGGTAAATGTAAGTTGACTGAAGTCAGCTTTGTCAGGAGAACCTGAATCTGGAAATGCTCTTTGGAGGGGATTTGAGGTTTTTGATTAGCTGCTGTACCAACCTGTTCCAGCTCATTTTTCATAAGATTTTAATAAATCTGTTGCGCCGCAAAGTAGCATTACTGAGTGTACAAGACACTGTGTGCTATGGGTTGAAATCCAGCACCACCATGCAGCTCTGTGTCTGATGTGTCGTTTTGTTTTTCCAATTACTGATGTTAGGCAGCACATACAAACAATATATGGCTGATTTTTTTAACTTTCTCTTCGTTGCTTCATTGTTTTTTGAGGCCTTTTGACTCCTCTACAATGTCAGTAACTGAGCGACCTCTTCGCTGCACTGTGGCTGTGCATGTGTGTGTTATTTAAAAATAAAAAATAATGCGGGTTAGAGACTCTAAGTGTGCCCGTATGATGTGACGTATTTTCCTAATGGATTAAACCCATGTGTGTTATAGACTTTTTCCACATCTTACTTATGATTATGGATGTATTTTTCCTTATTGTTCCTCCTCGTAATAAGATTCTAATACTTGGAAAAAGAAGTGCCTCCTTGTGTGACTTTTATAGCCATAAAACAATGACAAATGATAATGACACTAGGATTAAACAGACATAAATAACAGTTGTGGGACAGCAATGTGATTGAATGTTTTAGTGTAAGTCCCCATAAATTAAAACAAATCTCTGTGCCAACATCCTCAGTGATTGCACTGATAGCAGGGCGGACTATCTTTCTCCCTGTACAGATGTATGTGTAAAATATTAAAACGTACCTCAGATGCAGCTTCTCTAAGCTGGCGTCTGCCAGATCGTCATTAGCTCTCTGATGAATGTCTCTCTGGGTTTCAATCTTGTGATCATCTGACAAGCCGTCCACTTTGTGGATAAACACCTCGAAGTTGATCTCTGGATTGACTCTGTAGGCCCGTGACACAGTGAGATGAAGCCTGCCCAGAGCCTCCACATAGTCATCCTACCACAAGAAAGATAAAACGTTAACAGATAAAGTGAATAGAACAGAGTATAAATAAAGGATGTCGCAAAAGTCAGAAAGCCCCAGTTTTAGATCATGGGCATTTTCTGTGACTCCACTCATTCACACAATTAGCATTCGAAAACTACATTTTTGCAATACTTTTAGCTCTGGAATTGTAAGATTAAGACAAAAACAACTAGCTGAAAAAATACTTGAAGAATGTGAGACTGTAAACTAATAATGCAGTTCTGAAAAATAAATCTCTTACAGAAAATTGTAACAACAATCAGTTTAGATTAAACTTTAAAGCTGCCACAGTTAATATTTTAATGCAGCAGCTTGTTCTTATGGATAAAAGCAAATTCCAATCTCTTAAGCTAATTCTCGTCAAGACGCTGAACAGGAAAATCAAGACAGACTTGTCATCAACGCTGCTACAGTGACAACCCTCTGATGAGCCGAGTCCAAGGTGATTATTAGTTGTTGCTCTAGGACAGATGTAGGTGTGCATGCTCACAAGTGAAGCAGGTATGAGGAAATGTACTTCTGCACTGTTTCCCAAAACAGCCAGAGAGAACCAGCTCTCCTCTCATATTGCTGTGTGAGCGACTGCTGAAGCAAATTGAATCAGATGCACCTTGAGCTCAAATAAACCCTGCAATCTGATCAGCTGTGGCTTACATTGTTGCTGAGATTACTTCTTGAAAGCACTTATGGTCATGTGGATAGCACTGGCATAAAAGCCATGGCATGTAATTGTCTTCTATTTGAGCCACTCTGGCTTGTTCATCACTGAATTCATTTGAGAGGGCGGAAATGGGCTTCTGCTTTGGCGTGAGCATGACAAAAAGTTTGCTTTCACTATGTGTACAGTTTCACCTTAACGAAATACAAGTGAAAGAGATGGAGAATATGGTTTGGTTTTGTATTTGTTAAATGAGTCATAACCGAGAAGGAAAAAGGAAACGCAAGCATGTTCAGAAATGAAAAACAACAACAACACAAAGGACTGCTGTGAAACAACAACTTCCTGTGGTAATGGCGACGTCAAACCAAGATTATTTGTTTCTGTTCTTCACCTGAGCATCAATGACAAATATCAAAGCTCCGGTTCCTCTGAAGATCATCTCGTAGTCAAAGGTAGGGTCAAAGAAGTCCACCTGGCCAGGAAAGTCCCAGATCTGGAAGTTGACGAAAGAGCTGCTGGAGATGTCATCCTTGTAGATCTTGTTGGTGCTTTCCAGAAACAAGGTCTCATTGGGAGACATCTTGTGGAACACCACCTGAAATCAGAATTGTGCTTGTGTTTAAGTCGAGTAAATGCAGATCTGGAATATTATTACCAATAAAAAAGATGCTATATACTAGTGGATACAAGAAAGAAAAGACATTTGTGCTCAGCCAACCGTGGGCCAGGAACTAATGAGAGAACGGCTACACTACTTGTCAGACCTTTTAAGAAATTACAGCTCTGTAGTCCTGTCTTCATCTGCCTAGTTTAAGCGTTAAAATAACCCAACACCTACAAATCTGCAAACCTGTAGGGGTAGGGGCACTAGTGGCAGGAAATTACCGTCTTTTTCTTGGCATTTTGCCTTTATTTATTGGACAGCTTACAAGAAAAAGTACAACAAACAGCAAAGGTCCCCAGAAAAAAATCCAATCTGGGACACTCAGCTTATACAATACTGACCATAATCACCAGACAAGCAGGCACTCCTGATTAAATACTGAAATCCATTGCTATTGATTTAGTTTTGTTTGCAGAATTTTCCAGTTTTTCTTCAATTAAAATCTTAAAGCATTTGAGCTCGTCCTTTGCCGACCTTTACAAACCCATCCTGTCATCATTAAACTATTTATGAATACACCAAATGCATATAGTCCTATATATTAAGTACTTTTTCAATAAGTGTTTATGAAGTTTCCTTGGCTAGTTACACAGATAGTGATTTATTGCAAATTGCTGCCTCACAATATGTTGTATTTTGTAAAACGTCCGTCATCAGAATAATTGGTTTTCATGGGAAACATTATCACACAAGTGCTATATTCTGACTTGTGGTAACATTCCAGCGCAAAGACATCATCCGGACGTCACATGTAGAACAAGAGGGAAAAGGGCAAAATACAACACTCATCTGACGCAACACACGTCACTCTAACTCAGCAGTTTTCAGCTGCGTGCGTTCAAACCGCAGACAGTGAGGCTGAAGCTGTAAATTGAACTGTTGTCAACTATTAATCAGGGTCTTGGTCTGATGAAGAGTCTTAACACGTAGAAAATAAAATGTAGTGGACCTGGGAGTGTATTCTCCACTGCTGCCATTTTGAATCAATGTGTGGGCCTCTGAGGTCACAGGCCTCATGAACCAGCAAAAAGCCAAATCACATGTTTTTCAGACCAAACTGGAGGCTTACAGGGGAGCATTAATCTTGGACTTGAGGGTGTGTGGATTATAGCTAACACAGTATAACTGCGAGGGTATACTTCAGTGTGTTTCTTTACTTCTCTTTCCCCGGGCTGTGTCTGTAGGATAGGCTCTGGGCATGTCACGCTATATCCAGCGTGGTTCTACTTCCACCTTGAATTTTAACATCAATAATAAAATATCATGGAAGGCACAACTGCATCTCATCTATTATTAAACCACAGTGCCAGTCTGAAAGTGGCAGACTTGAAAAATCATATTGTGAAACAGCTGACCAAGCAGCAGGAGTTACCTGAATCAAACAAAAGAGAAATAGTGTTTAAAACACCGGACAAAGCGGGCAACAAGCCCAAGTGACCGGGAAAAGCCCCAGAGTCACTGCATGCCAACTGTTTCTTTGGAATCTGTCGGATTACAAAGAATTTTATTATTTGATTTTATACTGTGGTTACAATATTATTCCTAATTAAATCACAGCCAATCACTACAAATACAAACTAATTATCAGTCTAGTTCTACAGTCAGGTTTTAATGCAGTTTTATTGACCATCTTCAGTAAATTAGGGAGATAAAAGATGACGATTTAGGAGGAAAACACTGTTGAGCAGCTGTTTGTCAAAGCAAATTCCGAGCATTTTCGTGAGCATGCTTCTTGTTTAGGTCATCATCTGCTAAGAAGATCTCACGACGATCTGTGTCAGTATTTGAGTGGCTTAACAGTTGGGTGTGACAGGTTCATAATGCACAGGGGCGGCTGATGGGAGGTCAACAGGGCTCCAACTAATTAGTTTCCCCTATAACCCCTGTCCTGACCAGTTATGTTAAGCCGGCCGCGACTTAAACGGAAACAAAAAGATGTTGGCCAACTGCAGGTGCTGCGCTGCTTTACAACAAAGTGTTGTGACTTGCAGAATGAAAGGTGTGGTCGGTTTGCTGTCATGTGAAAGCTACACATCAAACCGGCCCTATGCCTCAAAGCTGGGTGGGACGAAGATATATTTGGCATGTTGGACAAGTTGTTAACTGAACAGTCACATGCTGTTTGTCCACATATCAGTAAAGATGCACCGAGCGTCTCTGTCCACCTGGATAATGATTAACTGCTGAGGCTTCGCTAACGTTAGCTAACACTGAATGCTAAGTGGCCATTAGCTTTTTATTGCAGTTCTTCCACTCTTACGTAGCTAGGCATGCTGTCTGCTGATTGATAGCAATCATCACTTGCGACATGCTAAACTACTCGCTAGCTATTTTGGCTAACGTCCCATTTACTCGCGTGAAGCAGAGGAAGGCGGCGCTCGCCGCGAAAAGCTAACAGTTTAACATCTCCCCCTACCTTCTGTATCGATGATTTGCCACTTCTTCTCAAACCCATAAGCAGGATTCTTGGTTTGCTATCGGATGGTGCCGGGCTGTCCTCGATGTCGGCCTCCTCTTCACCATAACCGAAATCTTTGGGGAATGAGTCCGCAACCCCGTAGCTGTCAGCCAGCTGTTCCACCTCGTACTGAATCGACATTTTGACCTAACGACGGTCGCTTCCCCTATTCCCCCCCTTAGTTGTCGGCCACAACACCCGTGTTTGTATCTTACGGTGGGTACGCACCACAAATTAACGTCGCAAAATTAAAAATAGTTTGTCAATAATGCCCGGGCTACTTGCAAACACAGAGCGTGATCCCACACATTTCCCTAGGATTTCCTCTCCCCTGAAAAAAACTCGCCCTTTGGTCCCGCCCTTTGATTCTGATTCGCTGCCTGGATTACAATACGGAAAATGATTGGTCGAACAGCGTGTCGCTCTTCTGAGGTTTGCCGCTGTCACCTGACTAGTACTCAGACTTGTTTTGTGACCTATCACTCGAATGAGAAGCCAGTACACACTGTTATCGCATCTGTTTAAAGATACGTTGAGTTTGTAGCAATAATACAATCGCCCTACTTTTTGTTTGCTTAAATAAAAAACATTTGACGAAGGGTGTTAAAAACAAACCAAACAGAAAGTGGGCAGTTATGGTGTTATGCGATGTTGCCAGTAGATGGAGGAAGATATCCACGACAGAGAAGTGGAGACATTTAAGGTCACGCTAAAATGTGGGAACTTATTTTTAAATCACTGTGAAGATTTAACAAAGTATTTTTTATGATAGATAATTTGCTAAACAGTGTATACAAAGAGGAAGAAAGAGTAGAAAAGAAATTGGGAGGCATATGTCACACTTTTTCACTGAGGTCCATGACATGCAGGTTTTCCCTGCAACCATTAGAAAACATAACATTTGTCAAAAGACACAGCTGAGTTAGCGCCTTGTCGCCTGGTACATATTTATAGTTTGGATATTGTTTTTAAATACCAATGCTATTAACCCGACGACCCCAGCGAGATGCAACCAGCCACCACCGCTTGTTGTTGATAGAGGTGCTTACTTTTACGAGGAACACCTGAAGGCAGCGTCGAGCCCAGCGGACCCGTTGCTTGAAGGAACACGATAAACGAAAGTTAAGTCCTGAGCCGGCAGTTTGGACTCCGACATCAGGAGGGACACAAGAAATAGTAACTCCCCGTAAGAAGGAAGTCAAATTTACAGGCGACATCTTTTATGGCGCATCATAGAGTAAGTGTGTCTACTTTGTGTTACTCTAATGTTGTTGAGGAACTGTTTCTCGTTCAGTAACTGTTAGCTAGCTAATGGTAGCAAGTTGGAGGCTCAGGAGGGAGACACCTGTGACAACCTCCTATATTGATAAACTTTAATTTATTACACCAAACACTCGAGAACCTGACAGATATTGTCAGTAAACAAACCCCAGCTGCTTCTCTGTTTATTTGTTTATGTGTGTGTGTTGCAGGTCACAGGTGAAAATCACTAACCACAGTTTATCTCTTAAATCTACACACAGCTTTGTGATTAGTTGCTAATAAAAAAAAAAATGTCTGTCTTTTCCTCTTGCAGGGTCCAGATCCCAAGAGGGAACAGTTTCGGAGATACCTGGAGAAAGCTGGTGTTATTGACAGTCTTACCAGTGGTATGGCACAGATGTGTTGTTTTTTTTTATTAAGCTTGGGATCTATTTACAAACTTCACTTTGTAATGGAAAGCAAATGAAGCAAGCTAGGAGAGTTTTTAAGCAATCTATAGAGCAGAAATACAGATCTGGGAAGGACTGGATTGGGATCAGACTGTCTTAATAATTTGGACAGGGCATCATTTGAAAAGGGTCTCCACTGCCAGTTGACATTTTAACAGGACTCATGTTGGAATATAAAAATGGAATTCGACATCACCCTGTTTCTGTGTTTCACAAAATACACTAAGTTTCTCAATTAGATTCAAGTTTGTCTCAACATGAGAGCGCAATATATGGACTGTAATAAATTTTGTCCAAATCATAATTTAACTCAGGAATTACCTGATTACAGAATAAACAAAAGTAGCTGCCAACAGTCACAGATTTTGTCAGGAAGTTTGGTAACCAGCCTCATTATTATTCCTCAACTCAAGTGCAACTTTCTTTAACCCTTTCTTCTCTTGGATTTCAGTCCTAGTGTCTTTGTATGAAGAACGAGAAAAGCCCAGCAATGCTCTAGAGTATCCTTCTAAGCACACAACATGACTCTCATGACTCATTTGTGTGTTTGCAGAAATGATCTCTTGGCTTCATTGGTACGAAGTTGAACCTTTGACTGAATGTCATGCGGCCTCCTGCCACTCTGAACAACAATAATAATGAGAAATGCTCAGAATTGACTTGCTTTAAGTTCTTTAACCAGCTGCTCCCAGATTTGTCAAGCAGCACCTCAGTGCTGTGGGCCACCCTTCACCAGACACTGAGACGCTGCAGCAGGAGGTGATTGACCTGAGGCAGAGGTGTGCACGTCTGGCAGAGGAAAACAAAGACCTCAAAACTAGGGTACGCCTTTTGCTTGTTTGCATAACAGAAATCACGTGATTCATTTCAGACAGTATACTCGTCAAAGAGCCGTACTAATGGTAAGATGGTGTCGCTGAAAAGATTTGCTCTCCTTCCCTATTTTTACCCAGTCACACCACAAGGGAGCAGTCTCTCACCAGCTCTCACCACTCGTCATGCAAATGAATTAAGCTCATATGTATTTCCAGAGTTAAATTCACTGATTTGATCACTGAAGAAGAACTATTGGGAGTGAGTTTGCTTCAGTTCTCTTCAGCTAAATAAATGACAAACTAAAGAAATTATTTTTAATTTCAGAAAAAGCAGAAAGAAATACCAGAAAGTACCCATCATTGGTGACTGTACTGAAATTAGTATAAACACTCAAACTGTCTGGGGCGCTGCTATAGCTCACCTGATTGAGCTGACGTCTCATGTACAGGGCTACAGTCCTGATGTGGAGGTCATGAGTTCGAATCCCGCTTATGGCCCTTTTCCACATGTCCTCCCCTCATTCTTCTCCCCTACTTTCCTTTCTCTCTCTCACTGCACTATCAATAAAGGCACAAAGGCCAAAAAAATTACTTAAAAAATAAATAAATAAAAATACTCAAACTGTCACGAGGCTTCACAGGTGTCATTTGCAGGAGAGGATAGATTTGCAACAGTTACACTTTATAGAAGCTATTTCAGGCAGTTTGTTCTGGATGGATTGTCTGTTTTTGGCATATTTTTCTACCTGTAGTTAAAAAGAACAAACTCAGTGAGATTCTTTCTATCTCTAGTGAGACGACAACAACAACACAATATGTCACTGCTCAGGAAAGAGCATGTAAACCTCAATGATGTGTAGTGAAGGTCCAAGGTGTAGCTCTGTTTAAACCCTTGTGATGTGTCTTTTCTTGTTGTACTTTGTTGTGGGTAAGTTTGATGCCATCTGCTCTGTCTTCAACTGTATTGTATTGTTCTATCAGAATCAAAAGGAATACCCGATAATGAACAATCTACTTTCTTCTCTATCTCTCCAGCTTCGGCGTCATGAACCCGTATCAGATAACGGAGGCACAGCTAACTAGACCACAACTGCACTTTGGTGTCATGGATGGATTATTTGTTTATTTTGCCGTCACGCTGCCATTAAAAACAAGACGACGCTGTTAAGTAAAAGGCTGTATTTGTATGTAGCTGCGCTGTTTTGTCTTTTGTAAATCTTAGTGTGTACATTGTTTCTTAGAATATATCTTATTTTGTACATGCATGTATATATGTTCTGTTTTTTGTTGTTAACTCAGTGCTTGACAGAAAGTGTCCTCCCACATACATGGCTTGTATATTTTTCTGTCCACACCCTCTGCTCATTGTGACAAAAACAAGCGTTATTTTCAAGTATCTGGTGTAAGTATAGAGTTGTTTACAAAAAAAAGTCACAAGTAAAATAAAGATCAGTCTTGTAAATACTGTCGTATCACTGATTGAACCGATGTGTCAACAGCAACATATCAATCTGGGATTTATTTTGGTAAATCACAGGATATTGATACGAGGGCTGCTATGGCCAGTTTGCTGTCATTACTGGACAAAATCTCCTTTGGAAAGAAACCAATAAATGAAACACACAACACAAATGAAGACACTGGGGACCAAAGAGATTTTTGTTTTCTACCAGATTTTAATAATATTCGTTTATCTCATCAGGGACAACTGTAAAGAGCACAGAAAACAAACAGTATTGTAGTTGGCAGGACAGTACTGCTGTGTTAGCTGTTTATTGATATGCTCGGGAATCCCATGGCGGTATTGAACAGTTAAGTTGACACAGAACACATTTTTGTTGTTGTGCCTCGATGTCGACGACAGCTGTGGCCAGTGGGAGTAGATTTTCAGGTTGGCCGTTCAATCCTTGTGAATCTCTGGGATGTATTGAGCGACTTTCTTCAAATTTAGCGCTAATGCTCAGTTGAACTTCATATATTTTTGTGGCCAAAGTCACTGTGACCTCACCAGAACACATCTTTGGCTATAGCTCAAGGATTCATATCTTAATGATGGCAACATTTCACACAAATGGAGCATAAAATGAAATGATGAAAGATTAAAAATTAAAAGATTCTTTACCTCACTGTGACATTATAGTGTTTCTCTGGCTGTTTTTGAACGCCATAACTCAGGAACAGAAGGAAAGATTTTGACCGTATTTCTTATTTACTCAGACACTGAGTTGTCGAATCTTGAGTGGTCACCATGAAACTATGGTGGTTGTAAAGCTCCTCTGTGCTACCAGGTTATCCATTTGAAGCATTGCTTACTGTAACTTTCTATCAGAATCAGCTTTATTGGCCAAGCACATGAACATATACAAGTTTCACTACACATATATGAATCTGGACAGATATGGATGTAAACTGCAACTTAGCTGGTTGGGCGAGACGTACGATTAAAAATCAGTAATTGTAGTTGGAGACTGAAATACAGCCGCCATGCTGTGAAACGTTGACATTAAATGAAACTGCAAACCTCATAAAATAATCTTCACTCAAAAAATATCTTGTTTTCTTTAGTCCCACTCTACAGTACAAATATACCCAATGCGACAGGACAGATAGTTTGAATAATTAAATAATATCTACATTTCTGCTATGCAATGCCAACTCTGTTCTTTTCAGTGTCACAGTTATCACAAGGAAATATGCATTCAGGAAACCAGCAACAGGCCTACAGAGCAACAACGGATGATTGGAGTAATGCTGCCAAAACACCAACTCGTATATGTGGCCCAGTGCAGGCAGCCCTAGTCTAAACCATCAAGATGTAAAATACAGCTGTTAGCATATACATTAACTACAGCTACATGTATTTCATGTTAATTTGGTAGATAAACATGCAGTTATTCACAATAGAAAACTGATTTATTCCAAAAAATAGTTGAAAAAAGTTTGAAATATACAATTAAAAAGTCTCTGTCACCAAAAGCAGTATGTAATGTTGAGATACATTACTTGGGTGTTGTTCAAGACATGTCACATTACTTTTTATAGGACAAAAACATACAAACAACAAGAAATATTGGCAATCTATCACCAGTTAGACAGTTGCTTAGAGTACAATTAAACCCAGAGGTTCAACGTAAGAAGGAAAGTGATGTCAGTACACTTGTAACGGGGATTTCTGTGCGTTAATAATGTGAAACAGTTCAAGTTTAGATCTGCAGATCTGGGGCTCTGCTGCTACCGTTACTTGCCATCGATGTTTTGCAGTTGGAAGAAGGTGGTCTCGGGTTGTGTGTGGATCCTGAGCTGGAGTCATCCAGTGACTCTGGGCTGGAGGGCCGGCTGTGATGCTGGACAATCGGCTTTGATTGCGTTCGAGTGCAGGGAGGTCCACTGTAGCCTTTTGCACCTCCGTATGAATCTGTGTCAGAGCTCTTACCCTCCAACACTGTGGAGCATTTGAAAGAGCCATGAGCCCTAAATGGCCTCCTCGATGCACTCACTGGCAGCGTGGGAAAGGACGAAGCATGAGCTGCCTTCTGCGGGCATTTAGGAGACTCCGGGCTTCTACTTTCACTGCTGTCGTCCTCCTTACTATGCTGGGGAAGATGCAAAAAGTCTTCTGCCTCCTTTTTTTGATTATTCAGGGAATCACAGCACGGTGAGGAGAGTTCATTGGTGGTTGAGGTGCAGTTATACTCTGTGGGGCTTTGAGCAGAGCATCTGGAATCATCCAAGTCCGGTTGGCCTGGCAGAGGTAGAAAAGTTGAGGGTTTGATAAGGTTGGGGGACGTAACTGTGCCCTGCACCCTTTCCATCAAAAAGTTGAAGTCACTGGGTGCAGAGGCAATTGTTGACTTTCGGGTTGTACTGGTGCATATTTGCACTACAGATTCTTTTTTACACTTGTTGGCATAGTAGTCATCCAGTTCATCCCTTTCATCCCTCAGGTGAGGATAGAAGTCCAGTATGCCCTTTCTAATCTTCTTGTAGCCCAGATGCATGATCTCCAAGATGTTTAGGAAGAGGGAGATTGCAGCAATGCACTGCATGAACACCATGAAGACACTTTTTTCTGTTGGTCTGGAAACATAACAGTCCACAGCATTCGGACAAGGATCCCGCTCACACTTGAAGAGCGGATAGAGATGAAAACCATAGAGAACATACTGACCTGTCATGAAGACCACTTCAACAACAGAGCGGGTGACAATGTGAGCCACATAAGTACGCAGCAGAGAGCCCCTCAGAGGAGCTTTGTTAAGCTTTCCTTGGTCGAGCTGCTTCATTTCCCGCTCAATCCTCTTCCTGGCCTCCGCCAGCTCCACATCAACCAACTCCAGCTCCCTTCGCAGCAGAGCTTTTTTCTTCTGCCGTTCCTTCTCCAGAGCCCGGAGCCTGTAGAGAGCGTGGCCCATGTAAACTAATGAAGGCGAAGACACAAAAATGACCTGCAGCACCCAGTAGCGGATCAGGGAGATTGGGAAAGCCAGGTCATAGCACACATTTCTGCATCCGGGCTGCTCAGTGTTGCATATGAAGTCAGCCTGCTCGTCATTCCACACATCCTCAGCCGCCACCCCGAGGACCAGCATCCGGAAGATGAACAGGATGGTAAGCCAGATTTTGCCTACCATAGTCGAATGGATATGCACCTCCTCCAAAATCCCCCCAAGGAAGTTCCAGTCCCCCATCTTCACTCTGCCATTATGACTGATGGAAAGTCATCAACAGAGAGAGAGTAAATAATGGGGAAGAAAATCTGCTGAAATAGTTTAAAATATATAACTAGAAACAGTATAATCAAAGATACAGTAACAAGCAAACCTTTGAAGAATTAAGTTGGATTTTAACCAAATAATAACATAGTAAGTATTTTACATTTAATGAACATGGTATAAAATAGCCTAACTTGCAGCAAACCACTAATAGGAAGAAAACAATCATTCAGATTTCTCAGAAAGACTAGAAATATCAATAAAACGCTGTACCTCTCAACTGGAAAAATGAAACATTAACAAGGAGAAAACTTGTGAAATAAAAATGCCACCATGTCACATATTTGCAGAAAGATATATTAGCAAACAAAGAGGAATCCCAGGAGACTGGTAAGGGCTGGTAAGGTGTCCAGTTTTGTCTTGATCAACCCTTCCCCACAGCACGATCATTATATATATCATGGCAGAGTCCTGAGTAGTGTGATCCAGTTACCTTGCAGCGGCATGGACAGACTGCCGATGGTGACTTAAATCTCCTCGGGTCATGCAGCCCTGGCACGGTCACCAAAAAGTTTTAAAAATCGTTACTGCCCTCCACGAATCCCTGCACATCACCTAAACTTTCGTGACCCGCCTCTGTTGCAGCGTTGCCAGAAACAACGAGGGAACAAGTGAACTGCGGAGGGAAGGCTGCCAACACTACTCTAACCAGGGGAAGTCGATACCAGCAGCTTCACCAGTGCATTTAGATCATGGCCTCATAATGATGGGGTTGTAACCAGTTGTAACACAGATATTGACTCCAAACTTTGCAGGTCAGAGCTCATATCTATATTTTTAAGTATATGACCACATAATTTAGGGTATTTTTACCTTTTCCACACAGCAATGCGCCATTCTTTCAAAAAAACACATGGTTGCTGGTACAATTGGGTGTGTGCATTAGACGTGGCTGTAAATAGCCACGCTGTTTCCAAATTACATGCTTTGGAAGCCCAGACAACATGCTTCAGATTTGTTAGCACTCAATTGTTCAAGTCTGTTTGTTCCATATGTCCGAATGAAGAAATTATCAATACCAGTCAGTTATCCACACTGGCCTCGTTCAATCAATAGTTTTCTACTATAGTGAAGTAATCAATGAGTCATCATGTCCGATTTCATACTCTGCTGCTTCTCTCTGAATGTAATTAAGTTCTCATGCACTTGACACATTATTTATTCCATTTACAAGAAATCTGTCACAGTGGATTAGCGTGCTGGCCAACTGCTGCCTACCAGCTTTACACCACGCCATTCTAAATATCTCTAAATGCCTCTGTGTGGTGATTCTCCTCGATGTGGGTTTATCATGATATCACATCTTCAGATGGAATGTTTATTGGTTGCAGTGTTGTTTTACAAAGGTAGAAACAGAAGTAAAACTAAGTCCAGAACCTTCCTAGATTTTGAGTAATTTAAACTGAACTTTTCCCCTCTGACCTGAAATATTTTTTTTCTGACCAGTAGAGCAGGATTGATTCAAACCCGTCTAGTATAAACACAGTGGGGGTACAACGGGTCACACTGGAGCAACATATTGGGAAAATCCCAATGTTATTTCCCTTTTGCTTTATGGCAGTCAATCTTTACTTTAGTCCATTGCTTAACGCTCTACATTTACTTTTATGAGCGAGTATGTATGAAACGCAGCATTTCCATCTGTTTTCTTTAAATTCCAAGGATCGGAACCTTTTTATGGCTACGCTGTTAATTTCAGTACCTTTATTTTGAAACTTTTTAAGTTAGATAAGTCAATGTAAAAACAACAGCCGCTTATCAGCAAATATTTATTTGTCAGCCATTAGGACAAACTTATGTAATGCAAAACTAGCAACATATCATTTCATACTGTTTGACGTTTGAGGCAGATACAGTGCCTATAAAAATGAACACAGGGAAAGAGAGTTCTACAAGATAATGTCAATTATTTTAAAAAATAAAATAAAATTAGAGAGTGGCAAAGCGAAAGACACTGTTGAAAAAGTCTCCACTAGTGTTCACCAGAAGCCATGTGAAAGACTGAAGTCATCCGGAAAAAGGTTCTTTGGCCTGATGAGATCATAATTAAGCTTTTTGGCCATGAGACTACACACTATGTTGGGCAGACACCAAACACTACACATCATCACAAACACACCATGAAGCATGGTGGTGGCACCATCATGAAACGAGGACACTTCTCTGCAGCAGGCCCCAGAAGGCGTAACAGGTAGATGGTAAAATGAATGCAGCAAAGTATAGTGATGTACTGAAGATATACTTCTTACTGCAACCAGTAAGAAGAGCTGTTTTCTAGCAAGACAACAGCTGACAACATGCAGCCAGAGCTACACAGACATGGTTTAAAAACAAATCGCTTCAGAGTTGGCATATTATAGCTGTTAATTTATGACTGGATTTGAAAAGGGCTGTTCATGATCTCGGTGTAACTTGACAGAGCTTGAGCAGTTCTGCATAGAGGAATATGGTGAAGTTACATAGTCCAGATGTGCAGGGCTAATTGAGACAAATCCCCATAAGCTTAACACTGTGATCTACTAAATACTGACTTGAAGGGGGTGAACACTTATGTAATCCCTTTATTTTCCATTTTTTATTTTTAACTGACATTGCTTTGTAGAATTCTGTTTCGCATTGACATGAGTGTCTTTCTGTAAATTTTTGTCAAAAAAACACAAAAACAGTCAAATCATATTGACCCTGATTTAATGTGGTAAAGCAATAAAAGTGGAAAACTTTCAAGGGGGGGTGGATACTCTTTATAGGCACTGTAAGTTATAATGACTACATATTGATGCACTAAGTTATATTGATGCGCTGAGTTTGGAAACTATGGAACTTTCCACATACTGTAAACAGCAAAAGCAGCTGCTGCCACACTGGTACAATCAAATACATGTAACCGAGTCAATGCCGGCACCAAACCGCAAGCAGTTACTGATTATTCTGCAAATACTCAACAGACAAAATCAGTGGCTTCAAACTGTTTGTGCCGGAAATCAGATTCAGTTTAACAAAACACATTAATAAAAAAATCAAACTTTATTAAAAAAAACATTTTCTGTGGAAATGTAAAACCAAGAATAGAAGGTCTCTAGTTCATGTTTGGCCATAGTTTCTGCCTAATTCTAGATAAATTAAGTACAAATGAGATCAGTTTCTGAATCTGTAGCCCTCTGATGCCCCTTGTCACAAAAAAATATTTAAAATTTTACATAAAAAGTTTTTCCTTTTTAAACTTCCACAACAGAAAATGTACTCTCATTGGACTATAACTTATACTTAACACTCGACATTTAACAATTTCCATACAGTTAAAAAGGGGTATGGTACAACATCCACCAGTGTCTCTAATTAGCAATAGGTTACGGATGGTGTGTCCAAGAGTTGTTTCACATCTTTGAGCATTATTACTCATCTCCTTTGAACAAGATCCGACTTAAACAGCAAACAGGCAATAAAGCCTGAAGCAGCTCTGTAGCCGACAAGGAAGGAAAGAAAGAAAGAAAACCGACACTTAGTCTTTTTTTCCTGACACTAGTTTGTAAACTTCTTGTACTACAAAAAAAAAAATGTCCGAAAAAAATGTGACGTATCACAGGATGATATATTTTAATCAGTCATGTGGTGTTTTATTGTGGTGACCGATTTCACCACGGTTAAAGCGCATTTTATGAATATGTAAAGTCAGTAAGAGCTGCTGATAAATAAACCGAAAGCTTTAAAGAGCAAAGAGGAGTGTTTCTGTTAAACAATCGGAACATTATTTCCTATCCAGGACCAGTGTTATGTAATCTCCTGATAATTATAATAAGTACAAAAAGTAAAACAGTTGCACGCAAAACAAACAAGGCAACAGCAAATACGTCCTAAGACAAATGTCAGTGACTCACTGCAATCAAAATTAATCTCCTTTCAAAGGCACAAATTATATCTACGTTTTCAAACGCCTGCAATGCCACACAAACACAGCAGGAGGCGCCCTTCCACTTGAACTCAAAACTGAATCTAAAAAGAGCAAAATCTGATTGATAAAAAAATAAAAACAATGTGTACAACATTTACAAAGTTCCTCAAAAGCAACTGTGCTTTATAACACATCAGTAAAATTCAGCTTCCTGAGTGACAAAAAGGATTTTGGAGAAATAAAGAAAAAAAAAAAGATGAATGCAGCTTTATGAGGCCGGAGAAAGGAAGATGTTGAAGAGTACAGCAAAGAGCACAAAGACTACATAGCCCACTATACAAATCCAGAAACGTGGGTCTTTGAGCAGCTTCTTGTTGTAGGCGCTGAAGAAGACGTAGCCGATTGTCATACCGGCCACAATTCCTCCAAAATGGGCCACAAAGGACACCTGAGAGGAGAAACGGTCAGAGAGAAGTTTAGATTCAGCCTATAGGTCTAATTACCAGCTAACCTGAACACAGACCCTCAACTACTGACATTCGACCTCACTGAAATGTGACTCAAAATACTCGCAGGACCAGTTCAACAGCAAGACAAATGATCAGTAGAGGAACAGAGGAAGGATAAAACAAGGTGGGGGAGGGAATACAGAATCTGGTTTTTAGGGTCTGTGGTCCAGCAATTGATTACAAAGATGAACAAACGACATCT
This sequence comes from Stegastes partitus, assembly GCF_000690725.1. Lineage (NCBI taxonomy): Eukaryota > Metazoa > Chordata > Actinopteri > Pomacentridae > Stegastes > Stegastes partitus. Next base: position 226,570 of record NW_007577932.1, read on the forward strand.
AGTTGGACGGGAACAATGTTTGGTTTCAATTGTCTTCAAAACTAAAACTATGGTTACAAAAGTCAATCTTTATGGATGTGGATTGAAAAAAACAGGTTGTGTGAAAAGCTAGTTTCTGGCTGCAATAGCATAGCAAGTATTGTTTTCACCCTGTGAGTCTGGCTGTGTGCATGTGAGTGTGTTTCATGGTAAAATGTGGTCCTGGAGACTCCTACTGTAATGTGAACTGCCACAAAGGCAGATTCGAGTACTCTGGCAGGAGTTAATATGTCTGTGGACGGACAACACAGGAGTGTCTTACAAAATACACCCAAAAAACTTGACAGGTGTGTCGGTGTGTAACTCTGATTTCAAAAACGTGAGCTCACCCATTAGTATCGATTACACATGTAACAAGAGTAGTAATGACTAACTAAGTGTTCATGGGTCAGAATGTCAACATGTTTATGGGCGTCCCGGCTGCTGTAATCCCATCACAAGATGGTGTCTAGTAGTCTTTACTACTTGGCAGCAAAGAGAGACATGTATCTACAGGAATAATCAAGTCCCAGCGAGCTGCTGATCTTGTCTGTAGCCAAGAGCAAATAAAGCCATTAGCAAACACTCTGAGCTTGGGGAAGGTTTGCTGGATTATAGCTGGATTGCTCTTGAGCCTCTTTTCGTGTCTGAAAATATTTTGGAAAAACCCTGTTTGCTTTTCCCTCTACTGTACGGTGGAAGGATCATACCTTTAAACCGTCCTCATGATTGGCAAATCTTCTGTAGAAGGCAAATCCAAAATCTACGCCAACTGGAAGAAGAAACCAGCATTAAATCAAACATTTCACTTCTGTAGGTGGTTCTATAGGTGTAACCAAAACACACAGCAGGACTTACCAATTAACACTATGGCGAGGATACGAAACACTCCAAGGAGAGGGATCATCTCTCGGAAATTCTGTGAATTAAAAAGATCAGCAGCTGTAAAGAGCCACACCAGTGATTTATCTCAACACAGTGAAGGTGTGGTTCACTTCACAAGACAGACATTGCACAATTTTAGGAAACTTCAAAACAAAAATACATAGAAAATTAGTTGTCTGCTCAGAAGAGACACACACATTCCTTTTAACTGACATTATAAAATGTAATGTAATGATAATTAGGTTTGTTTTTCAACTAGTGACGGACAGACACTGTGAGATCCAGTTAACCTTTAGATATATTAGGGCCCCAGCGAAATGTAGTTTTTCATCTAAGTTCTCTATATATACAGCATCCTTCAGATATTATTATTATTGGTCATTTGTCTCCCAAAGGCTTCAGTTCAAAACATGCATTAAAACATGTCCAGTTTTATTCATATACTTTCTAAAACACTATTCTGTGGAAATACAAAACTAGGCGTGGAAGGTCACAGCAACCCGGTTGTTATCGTAGTACAAGTTGAGATCTGTTTCCAGAAATATAGTCTGTTACTCAAATCCCTTCTCACGAATAAACAACAAAGTAAACATAGAGATTCTTCTGGTAAACTGTTTTTTACACTCACCACCACTGCGTTCATGAAATAGCCTCCGATTAGGGCATAAACGCCCCCAGAGGCTCCCACCAAGGCACTGAGAGGATCAAAGATGGAACTGGCCAAAGAGCCTGAGGGAGAAACAGCCACAGATTTCAAACACTCCCTCGGACACAAACAGGAAAAACCAACGTCAAGACGAGTTAATGTCAGATGTCTGGATGCCAAACGTTCACAAACACTTGTGAAATACACTTCGCTTTGTGAGCTTTGGTTGCCTGTTTTTGAGGAGCACGAGTGAGAGACAGACTAAGAAAGGCAACGCAGACCTGCGAGGACGCCGGCCAGGTAAACCATTCCCACTTCAAATCCTTTGTGGACCAGTTCCAGCGGGATTCCCAGCAGCAGCTGCATTAGCAGGTTCCCCACAATGTGTTCCACTCTAGAAAGACCAATCAAATGAATATACTTAAGAAAGGAGGAGGAGCACAGAAACATACAGGAAGGTGGACAAAATAACAGAGACACCTTTAGCCCTGCAATACAAGCGTTGATCTATTTTGATGGGTGTTATTTTTCACACATCAAGCACAATAACAAAACCACTGGGTGACATGAATTAAACATCTCACGATAATGCGTGGGTCCTGCCATTCATGTGGATGCTACTATGACGCTCCACCTAAACATCGCTGCAGATCTAACACACCCCATATAGAAACAGGACTCCCCAACATCAGCAGGTCATCACGCCGCAAATCTGGAGCACACGGCTCAAGAAACATGACAAGTAGGACCTACACAAGATAGTTTTAAAGCTGTGGCTGACGTGTATATTTTTGTAAACAATGCCAATAAAAGCCTTCAGCATCTTAGTCCTTGGTTACACCTCCCATCTAACCCTGTGCCACTGAAGCCCCAAGTTGTAAAACAGGGGTGTCCAATCCTGGTCCTCGAGGGCCACAATCCAGCTCATCATCAAGCTCTGCAGAAGTCTGATAATGATCCTGATCATTTGAATCAGGTGTGTTGGAAGAGGGAAACATCTAAAACATGCAGGATTGTGGCCCTCGAGGACCAGGATTGGACACCCCTGTTGTAAAACAAGCTTTATTAATATAAAAGGAGAATGAGAACAAACTGTGCTGCTATTCTAAGCTACAGAGTGATACATATGAGAGAAAGGCAGGATTGATTCAAAGCAGTCTACGGTGCTCATATTCATTGTAGCAAAGGAGCACGTCATGCCGATGCAACAGCGTGTCTCGTTTCCCAGAGGAATGAGCTATATCTGGTTTTGCAGATTCATTGTTGGTTTTCGTGTTGTTTTTGAAAGTAAGAAAACCCCAGAAAATAACCAGCCTCATCCTTTAAGAAAACATCCTGGTAGGTGTTTCCCACTTAGTGCTGCTGACAGGCTGTGACCACTTTTCCTCTTTGCTAATGCAGTTTTCCTGTGCACTCAAGATGTTCCTGTGGCTTGTGCACTCACAATCTTCCAGACGTTTTGCTTGCTACAGCATGTACATTTGCAGTGTTTTTACAGATGTGCCTGCAGTCCAGGCCTAAATGTAGCGCCCCTCCTTAAATCGTCTTCAAAATCGACTAATAAAACGGAAGCTGGCAGAATTCTTGAGACGCGAAAGGTACTCGGCTTCGTATGACTCAGCTCTGTAGGAACTGATTTGCAAAAGCCACTGTTGCATCAGCTAAAAATACATCATGAAGTAAGTAAGCAAAGGGAGCACTGGGCTCAAACTGCAATCCTAAAAATGACCACAGAGTTGAATCAACGCCTCTGACATTATCGAAAACCCACAAAGATTCGAACCCACATCAAACTGTTCTTCACTGCAGAGTCTGTGGGAATTTTTATCTCTTTTTTTCCACTAATCGAAGCTTTTTCTTATGTGATTACGGTATCTACGAGCCCGGCCTATTCTTACCCAGCGTGGACAAACATGTAGGAGATAAAGCGCCATGCTTCCTCTCTGCGCTCTGCACGGTATGTCAGAGGGCTCTTCCAGATGCCTTCCTCCAGGGTCACCCACTGCTTCTGAGGCTTCCACACAGCGTAGTAGATAAACACCGCCAGCTGATGAAGACCAGAGAGGGGACGCAAAAGTTAGGTTTTATGTGTGAGAGTCGAATATGTTCACTTTAGCCCTGCGGAAATTGTTAAAAACAAATATCACGAGTGAAGCTAAATCCAAAACAGCTGTGAAAACAACAAAGGGAGGAGAGAGTTAAACATACAGATGTTGAGTTTTCCACCAAGTTGACCTCACAACCCCCAAGTGTGATCATACAGAGCAGCCTGTAGGCCTAAATGCTTCTATCTATACAAGTATAGAGCAGCAGCGCACTGAGCAAGAACCAATTGATCTTCTCTGGATAAATACTCCCTGCAAATAAGAAAGTATTCACAGGCATTCAAATGCAGTGACAGTGGACATCTGTGAGATACAAAGAGTGAGCTGTTCATTCAAACGTGGGAACAGACAGTGTGCAAACACATAGCGATAAGAAAGAGAGGAGCGAGAGCCTTTACACCGAGTCCAACATGGGACTAAAGGGAAAACTAACTTTAACAGTAGTTTTATATTTATATATGGGTGTAAAATCAATCTAAAAAATAAATAAATATGGGCCACACTTTACTTTAAGTTACCATATTTAGTATTGAGCGCTGTGGAAAAATTCAGTAAGTGGTTTATAAGACACTAAAGTTGTACGCAGACATAAGGCCATTCTAGGTGGTAATTACTGTACAGAATTTGTTAACAATATCCTATATTGTTAGCAGTGTGCTGTTTTATTCATCATCTGTTTATACACCAGCATCCAGGTCAGTTGACTTGAATATTAGCACAGAGGCTCCCAACCTTGTTCCCCTGATGTATCCCCACAGCCCTGTCCCAAAGACTCATAATGAATACCTTCATCGATCATTATTACATTTATGTAACATTAAATTATATAAAAGTCAACATTGTTAAAATATTTCATCCAGTTAAAGCTATTTATTCTATTAGCTATCCAATACTTTTACCTTCCAACCACTGAAAGTTTATTCCACAGATTTTCTATTAAGTTTTTTACATACAGTCCACCATTTATCCTTCCATAAATTATCTATACACCGCTTAATCCTCACTAGGGTCACGGAGGCTGGAGTCTATCCCAGCTGACTCAGTCCATCACAGGGCTACACTTAGAGACAGACAACCAAGCACACTCACATTCACACCTACAGACAATTTAAAATCACCAATTAACCTCAACATGTTGTTGGACTGGGCTGCAAGGTGGCGCAGTTGGTAGCACTGTTGCCTCGCAGCCGGTTCATGTCCCGGTGGGGGCACCGGAATCTTTCTGCGTGGAGTTTGTATGTTCTCCTCGTGCAGCGTGGGTTCTCTCCGGGTTCTCCGGCTTCCTCCCACACAGTCCAAAAACATGTTGAGGTTAATTGGTGATTCTAAATTGTCCGTAGGTGTGAATGTGAGTGTGCTTGGTTGTCTGTCTCTAAGTGTGGCCCTGCGATGGACTGGCGACCTGTCCAGGGTGTCCCCTGCCTTCGCCCTAAGTCGGCTGGGATAGGCTCCAGCCCCCCCCCCTAATGAGGATTAAGCGGTGTATAGAAAATGGATGGATGGATGTTGTTGGACTGTAGGAGGATGAGCAGCACCTGGTGAGAACCCACGCTGCACGGGGAGAACATGCAAACTCCATGCAGAAAGATCCTGGGTGTCCTCACCGGGACATGAACCGACAACCTTCTGGCTGCGAGGCAACAGTGCTAACCACCGAGCCACCGTGCAGCCCCTACCATTTATCCAAACAATGTTAACTGTTTTTAACTGCCATTCTTGTCGGTAGCTATTTCAACCATTGATTCACTTTTTCATCATTACATCATTTTTTTAAGTGCTTACATTGATTTTCCACTACTTTTTGGTCAACTGTTAACTGCCCATTCATGAAATTGTAAATTCAGTTTTTTCAAATGAGTGGAGCTAATCCTTCCACGTGTCCTTTGGGGCACTTTCACTCATGGTTGGAATCACTGCATTAACAAAGACCTACAAGTACGTCTTAGTGGGTTGTGTATTTTTATGTATTGCCAAAAAATGCTAAAATTGGGAAAGTGTATTGGTAGAGGCCAATCCTTAGCTGTAAGATGTGAAGGCACACTGTGTGAAATACATCTGTACATAAACTGACCATCTCTTGTAGCAGCTGTGCACAAGTCTTGAATAAAACCAAACCTGCTTCTGTTTGTCTAACATCTTGAAAACATTCCTGGTGGAATCAAAGTAAAGGACAACATCATAAATAACCTCCTTTTTAAATCCTAATTATGGGGAAAATGAGGCCGCATGATCCTCCCCCTCTTTTTTTTTCTATTTCAACAAGCCTCCCGCTGATCGACCACATTCCACGAGATGTGTTTATTTACCTGAAGTCAAGGCAGCTTTTCTGTTTACACACTGAGGGAAAGCACCTCCCACCGGTGGGGATCAACTGTACCCAGTATAACCTAAAGCTACTACTCATAAAATCTGCTGTTTGTATTGACACTGTGCCTGCTGCCTGCCTTGTGGGGACTGCACTTGATGGATCAGCACTAGCAGAGGAAGCTAAAAGAAACAGTAAGAAAGAACGAAATGAACCCTCACGGCTGCACAGGAGCTTCTCAGTATAGACCTTGTTTAGACATTTTCAGCATTAAACAGTCAAACTAAACACTTTTTTTCTAGTGACGTCCTTATTAAATGGTATCACATCCAGTCTTTTAGAACTTCCCTTCAACATCTGCTCTACCAAATATAATTACAGCAAATCTATACAGTAATTAACACCACGGTGGCATGCATGGCAAATGTAGGCTGCATGTTTTATAATTAGTTCACAGAATCCATACTGAATGTCCCCAGCGCTGTGTGTACATGCGGGGCACAGCTACCTCTCCGATGCTGATGAGGATGATGAAGATGGGGGGTGGACAGCAGTTGGCACGTTCCAGGTACTTGCTGCGGGAGTCTTCTGGAAGCATCCACTTGGAGACGGACCTCTGGAACTTCTCACAGCATCCCATATTCCTGCCGCCGTCCTGCTGGTCCTCTCCATCCCTCACCTGCCTCCCGTCTCTGTCCACAGGAAACGGCTCCTGCTGCTCCAGGTCGATGTCGTCCATCACTGCTGCAGCGCTACGGGGCAGAGTGTATGAATGTGACTTAGTGCTGCCAAATGTTTACCACGATGTGATGGTTATTTGTCGACCATGAACAGGTTGCTGGTTTATAAGCGTTTGCATAAGAGGGCTGCACTGGTTCAAGATTCAAATAAAATGAACAGCACATTAATAATACAGTCGTGACTCGATAATCCGACCATTAACAATCTGAAAATCTTGCTATCCGACAGGTTTTTAGGAAAAACGAACAGAACTCATGAAAAATAGCCTTAACATACCGACAGCCTTAGATTCCAACTCCGACATGACATTTTATGTCACAAATAAGAATAACGGCGTATTATTTGACTGAACAATCCCACAGATTGGCTACGTTCAGACTGCAGGACTTGATGCTCAATTCGGATTTTTTTGTGAAATCTGATTTTTTTGCGAGTTCATTCACATTTCCAATTAAATGCTACTTGTATGTGATCTGCTGTGTGAACTTCATACGATCGACCCAAAAGTGTCTCGCATGCGCAGAAGAGGACACGACGACGTCACACGCAGCGAGCGTGCTCAGTGTTTAAGTAAACATGGATGGTGGTGGTGGTGGCGATGGTGGAAACAGAACTGTGACCGCTATCCTAAACTGGCATCAGCAGCCAAATACTGCCTGTGCGTTCCGGTCACTTCCACCCTGTCAGAGCGCTCCCGGGTGGAAGCGGTCCCCCAAACGCGCCGAATATTCAGATATTCATCATTAATTGGGCCTGAATATCCAGAGACCAGAAAGTGTTATTCAGACCAGCCCTACTAGTTATTATAACAACTATGAACAATAATTATCAACAAATGAGCCTTCCAGCATCAAGCCCTCCTTGTATCTCGTCCTCCGTCTTGACAATCCGACAGCCTTGCTATCCGACATAAAAGGTTTTACATTTAGTGTTGGATTATCGATCACGACTGTAATTGCATTTTTTTCTGAGTAATAACTGACAACCTGATTTACATCTTGAAATATTATCAATAAATATTTGTAATTCCAAACAAGGCTGCAGTACATCTTGTTTCATCACTGACACAAGCACAGCACGTTTAGCAAATTAACTCCAACACATCAACTTAGAAACTTTTTTGTTGCTTGATACAAAAAGAAAAGTCAGTTTTCATTATCTGAGACCAAATGTACACGACAAGCCTGTCTGATAAAATTTCTTAATTTTAAACTTTATTTAAGACACACAGTTTGTTGAGCGAGTAACAGGAGTGAAATGCTGAAAAGGAAGAAATGCAATATGGCCTGTATGGAAATAACTTTGTCTCCAGAGAGGATGATGTTGACCAAAAACAGGTACTCTGTCTGCAGCGTAAGATAAGTAAAGTCAGATCTAAATGCCATCCAAAGCAAAGCTGTAACTATTAACTGATTACTCGGTTAGTTGTCAACAATTAGATAAATCCCAAACTACTCTAATTATCAATTTATTAGCTTATTTTCAAAGAAAGAAAGAAAAAGACAAAATTCTTGAGCTTCTGAAATTTGAGTATTTTCATTTTTTTCTCCCTCTTCTGTGACAGTAAACTGACTATCTTCAGGCTGTTCACAAAACAAGACATTTGAGGACACCGCCTTGAGTTATAGACAACAGCGATAAGACATTTTCACCATTTTCTGACTTTTCATACGCCTGAAAAGTCATCGCGAAAACAATAAACAGATTAATCAACAGTGGAAATAATCCCCAGTTCAAAACAAAGAACTATTTCAAGCGCCTTGGTGTCTTTGTGGTCATTTCTGCATGTCTTAATCACTGCTATGCATCAGTCTGGAGTCATCTGACATTTCTTTTCAGTTCCTGTGTGTTTTGTTTTCGTCATTAGTCACAGCCTATACTTATGTAATGATTGTTTTCCATCTGCTGCATTCTCGTCCATACAGAACTACAACAAAATGCTCTATATGTACAAATGAAACACAGTTAACTCTTGTTATAGAGTATGAAAGAGTTTTTTGATGTAAGTGTAGACTTTCCAGTGACACTCCTCTCTTTTTAAGCCTCACCACAACTGTCTCCACAATTATGTATTTGATGTTGCCTGAACACTGTAAAAAGATGCATTTGAGCTCTAATGAAAAACACTGACAGCTTCAGCTTCCAGAGTGACCCACAGCTGCTCTCTGCATTTCCTCCAAAACACTCACAGCAAGACGATCTGTGGCGTTTCCTGTTTGTATCTGATTGTAATTCAGATTTTAAGACTCGACCAGAAAGCAGTTGAAAATAACATCTACTGAAGGCTCCTTTTTTTTTCTCTCTCTCTCTCTCTCAATGAGATTAACTTTGGCCTACTCACCTAAGCCTTCGACAGGAACAGTGCAGATGGCTCCAGGCGGTCCCAAACGCATAAATATCGACCCCCTCACTAAACTAATTCAAACAACTCAATGCGCGAGTTGAAAAGTGCACCGGTTCACAGATTGTGCCAAAGTTCAGAATACGGTTCTCAAAAAGAAAAAAATCAACTAACCCTCCATGTTTTCACGGCAAACCCCTTCTTTAAACTGAGCGTCCCCGTCAAGAGTGGAAGATGAAGAAAGAAAAAAAAGAAACGCAGTGGGAGATAATTATAGCCCTTTCATCGCTTTTTCCTGTAAAGAAACTTCCTTCCCTCGGAACAAACAAACCAGCGACGCTTCCCTCCGTCCTCCCAGTTGCTCTACAGCCGCTTTGCAGAACCGTCTTGTGCTACCGAACGGCGCCCTTGCAACAACCGTCTACCTGTTTCCCGGTGCCACACCTGGCCTCCGTGACGTCACGGCGGGGGGGGACGTCACGGGGAGCAGCTGCGCGCGCTCACAAAACACAAATACACAAAGCCCGGATAAAGAGTGTTTTTAATTAGAGAGGCTCCTATTTAACTATGCTATACAGCGCGCAGTTCAATAAAGAGCCCTGATGCTTAAGTGGCACTTTTATTATTAAAAGTGTAGTTGGCGAAAGATGCCGCAGGGGGGCGCTGGAGTCCACAGCACAGGACAATGGGCTTCATTTCCTGCACCCTGGTGAGCGCATATAAAGGTCTTTATCAATCCCACAGTGGGGAAATGTGCAAGGTCACAGCGGCAATGATAGTG
>NW_007577932.1:237535-282540 GCF_000690725.1 Stegastes partitus
TCTGATGTAATTTTGTTCTCGATAAATTACACAGTGTATATCAATGATTCAAGTGTTCCCTTGCATTTTTATGAAATGTAAGGGAATTTTTAAGGGGATTTTTCCGTTACATTTTTACATTTTTATTGAATTTCCCTTCTGGGATAAATAAAGTATTTTTCATTTCATTTTGAGCAGCGTACGATACGTAACTGGCAAATAAACTAATTGACCTAATTTACAACCTTTTAAAGGTCATGTGTCTTTAAGCAAAAGTTCTGCTCATGTTCGCCACTTTCCACACATTCCAAACATATCACACATATCTGTGTTTTGGAGTGATTTTTTTTTAGGAATCCTGTTCATTTCAAATCATTTCAAATATGTTGTGACTGAAAACAAGAATACAACACATTTTGGCCAGAACCCACTAAGACACTGATCAAATGGTGGGGATAATTACACTTGCCACTAAACATTCAGTGGTTGCATGAGCTCATAACTCATACTATAATTCAGTTTGGGAAGAATGACCTGTCCTTGTCAGAGGTTTTTTTATTTGCATCTTTGGGTAACTAATGTTTTTTTTAAAAAATAAGTCCTGTTCTGTGGTTTTACTGGTGGTGGGGGGAAGAATGCATCCCCCTGAAATCTATGCCTATGCATGAAAGAACACAGGCCAGAAATCCTTATGATTAACCAACCATCTTATTCCAATTAACCATTTCTGCCTGGTCAGATTATTGCCACAACTGTCAATTATACTTAATTTGCCCTGAATTATAATTTTGCATTTGAAAAGGTGACAACTTAGAATATCCTGTATTATCTGAAGTGAAGTGCACAACCCACATGTTCAATTTGCAATCTGTAAAACTGAAAAGGCTTGTGACTTGAAAAATTGTATGAAAAATGACCCAAACAATAAATACATCATTAAAATAGTAACGTCTGTTAATTGACAGTTTCTGCTGTGGTCATGCTTGATCGAGATATAGCTAAAAATCCTTTAAATGCACAGAAACACTGAAATTAATGACTATAATCCTATTCTCGTGGATTAATCGTAGCAACTGGACTTGAAGACGTTTCACCTCTCATCCAAGAGGCTTCATCAGGTCTGACTGACTAGGTGGGAGTTCCAGATGCTTATATCAACAATCCTAGATGTTACGAGGCTACCGGTATAATTCCAGTTTCAGAATAGCTACTGTATTGACCGTAATGTGACCATTTTAGCTATTAACCAAATTACAAACAGTACAAATCTCGCTATAAATAAACATCCAAGACGGCAGACTTTAGTCACCGAACTTTTATTTTTTTCAAAAGGGAGAAAAATCCACATTCTCAGGTAAAGAGTTGTGAGGAGGGAGGAGAGGTGGGTGGGGGGAGAGGAGGCAAGAAAAGTGGGGCAAGGTGATAAGCAGGAGCCATTAAATACAGCTGCTGGAAGGTTATAACAGAATGATCACGAGCCAATAAGCTTTTTTTCTACAGCGCCGGCAAGAGATCTGACACACATCTGCTTTAGTCAGGATATCCGGAAAGAGCAAATCGACGAGAAATAAAGGTGTAGGGGGGGAAAGAAGGCGGGCTTCATACACAGTTTATCTTTCAAATTCTTCTAACATTTGGCCAGCAGCAATAGTTTTGAAGTAAGAAACCAACTTTTGGATTAAAAAGTGGATAAACCATGGCACCCAACTGTTTGAGAAGGGAGGGGAGGGGAGGGGAGAGGAGGGGAAGGGGGGGTGTTAGGGAAATAAAATGTAAATCAACTGGAAGGAGGCAGTAGAAGAGCAGCCATCTTGTGAGGGGAAGCTGGGATCTCGCTGATGTGAGCTCAGGAGACATCTGGAACACATGAGATGATTGATATCGGAAATTAGATCATCATTTTTTTGACTGAGAACACAGACTAAAAAAAGAAATTCATGCGATGACGGAGAAAGAAGAGAATGGTCCTTACAACTTGCAGGCCGGGCTCCGTATCTTCGCATGATCTGGTCTTGTGTGAATTTCACAAAAGATTCATATTGTTCTGGAGAGAGAAGAAGACGGAGGTGAGGGAGTGTGAAGCTGGTCATGACTAAAGATGGGTCGTCGCTGGACTTTTTCTATGGTTTTCATGTGATGTGAAAACATAACTTGCATCCACACTTCAAGACCTTTAATGAAGAGATCTGCTCACAGCTCATCTTCACTTAGATTGTACTGAAACACAATCAAACTTGTGATGTACAGCCATTGCTCTCACTTACACACTTGTACTTTTATCATACTTTCATACTTATGTTGTCAGAAAGAAGAAGTGCTGATGTTCATAAATACTCATCAACCAGCAGTCATTCTCAAACTGCTGATCAAACCGTTTACAAAAGGGAAGTAACCTTCATGTGGCTCAACGCCAACAGCTGTACTGTCGCCAAAAAAGTCTGAGGTGACAAAACATAACTTTGACCTACTAATGACAGGCTTCACGTACACATCGCGCATTGTCTTACAAAAGCAGCTTAGTGGCGATAGAGAGACAAAACAGCGCGATAATGTTTCTTTTTAGAATTTACAATCTTAATATTGACAACACCATCTTACAGCACGTGTTCACTACAGCTGCTATAATACAGCGTCACTCAGTGCCGGTTTACAGTCTTGGCTCTGAGAAGCGTATATAAACTCTGTGGGAACAACGAATGCCAACATGGCAAACATCCTTGTTTATGACATAAAAGATACTCATGAGGGATGGGGCAGGATGTTTCCATTACACAGTGACGTTTGTAAAAAAAAAAAAAAGTGCAGTTGTTGTGAGCTGTGAGTGTTGACGCTAAAGTCATATGGTTTCATGGACTATTTTCAGACATTCTTACCTGCAAGTTTTGTGTTAAGGATCTGTTCATACTCCTCCCGGATCTTCTCCTCGTGGTCTTTGAGCAGGCGCTCACACAGGTAGCTCACCTGCTTCAGTGTAAACGAGGGCTGGTCCTTCCTTGAGGCACCTAAGAAAGACGAAATCAGATGAGCTATAAAAAGGCTGACTCACTCATATCCCCGGTGCAGTAATAAGTCACAGAGGCAGAAACGTCCTCTCTGCAGTAATAGGTGCTCGGGCCACGTGCAAATTTACAGCTTTGCTTTCTGTCCTCTCTCACCTCTGCGAGACCAAGAGGGTCATGCAACACTAATGTGGTCTCTTTCTGAGTCTCCCCAGTGTCTCCGCAACTGCAATCGGAGCCAGCCTTAGCTTGGTGATTCATTACCCGGTGGCCTTTGAGGTCTGCTATGAGCTCGATAGACTAAAATGTTTGTAAATCACAGTGGAGGATGGCAGAGCGAGGATGAAGGTTTAAAGGCGGCCTCAGAGACAGAAAGAGGCCGGGTTAGTAACAGCGCAGTCTTTGTGATCTATGAGACCATCCTGCAGAGAATTAAACAGCACAGGAGCCTGAAAGCCTGGGGCTTGGATGACATCTCACACATTAACTGCCAAATTGTACTTGATACATGAAAATGTCCCGCTGTTACCGTGGCGCGAAAGGAAAGGAGATGCAAAAGGCAAATATAACATAAGGTGGGCTGAAACGATGCAACACAATCAACACACATTAAAGGTGCTGGGGTATGATTTGATTTTAACAAAGTTTAAAGTGCCATGAAATGAAAGAAGATAACAGTTTGCTGTCTGAGGACATCCTGTTTCTTGCCTAGATTTAGTCTTAGATTTTACATGAATAACAGCTAGATTTATTTGCTGGCTTACAAAAAATAGATTGTGATCATATATGTTATACTTGAGCTGTTCACATTATCACAGCCATAGCCCATTATTTATTGACAATACAGTACTTAGGTCAATTTGTTATCCTGTTCAGATGCTGATTCATGCAATTTCCTTGTTTCAAGTTCCACCTGAAACATTCACTATAGCAAATATTATTCTGATAAATTTATGACAAACTGCAGCATTTAGGAATTTCAAATTAGTAACACTAAACTTACATGAGAAAAACATCTCTATTACAGCAGTGAGCTGGATGTGGCTTGGACTGCTACAAATCTTTTATAAACTCACAACTGGAATCACATTTTGTCTCCCCTTCTGATTGTTTTGTTGAGCAGCAGCAGTGCAGCCTTAATGTTTGGAACTGCTGACTTACACAGATAGGTAGTTGTTGTTGTTTGTTGACAGTACTGATATCACTTTATGTTACAGGCTTCATAGCCAGAACAAAACACAAGAGTCATATGATTTTATCAACTCCATCTCAGACAAAGAACTCAAACAACCAGGATGTTTGTATTCATTATTGAAAAGCTAAATATTTTATGGCCAATACACTTAGCAGTAAACAAACGTATACTCTGTGTTCTGTATACTTAGCCCTAGTTAAACCAACAACTGACCTTATAAGGCACACTTGTATTGGTGACTCAAGAGGTGAATAGCATCCTTAAAATGGCACTTGAGTTCCCATTATGTCTGCATGAGACCAGCAGTATGGCTTCTGGAGCCATGACAGACATAAACATAACAGTTTATGGTTGTATGCACCATCTATGGTAGCTTCTTACCTGGTGGGGAGCTGGGAGCATTGAGGGAGGAACTGGGGCTGGGGACATCACTGGAGCTACAGGCCTCCGTCTGGTTGAAGGTCCCTTCCAGCTGCCGCCGCCTCTGGATCCGACTGTACTCCTGACGGAGGTTCTGGAAGATTTGCTCTGTAGGGAGCAAACAGGAATGAGGTCAGTAAACATGCGAGAGAGGACACTTCCTCACACATGTTGCAACCAATGGGAAATTTGGCAATCTGAATGGTGGTCACGAGGGAGACCACTGGGACCACCACAGAAAATGCATTCCAGGCCTCATAATTATGTAAAACATCCAAATGTATGTGCTGTAAAGTTTTAATTCCTACAACAAAACCTCCAAAGTTTAGACTGTCAGCATTCTGATCTCTAGTGATCCTTACAGTGATTTAAAAAAAACAACTTCTGATTTGAATCTTTAAGCAGTACAAAGCCCACAGTATTGCTCTACATTCACTGAATCGAGTAACGATTCATTCCAAGGATCTGTAATATGTGTACTTTCAATTCTACACCAACCGCAACCACATTCATTCAGTGCTGAATGTAGTCCAGCATGAACAAGGACATGGGAAGGCGCAATCATCCAGCTTTAAGTCCAGCTACAGCTATGCTCGCTTCCTGTGTGTTCCCTCTTACCGAACATCAGCTCCAAAGTATGTATTTATGAGCATTAAAGACTGACATTAGAAACAACTGCTGCAGCACTTTATTATCTTGTGACTATCACTCTCACTTCTCTTTCATGACGCTGGCATTGTGTCAAGCTACAGCTGCTGAAAAGGCTCAGGGATCAGCTACAACATAAATCACATTCTTTACTCGACTGCAGCAAAGTAATAGTCTCTTGTTCTTCTAAGGCCTGTCTAATAGTTCTATAGATGTTTAAGCTGTTATTGTGGGTATGTAAAGTAAACTGATTATTGCCAGAAGAGCTGTGTTGTACTAAGCTGTAACGAAGCTGATGTTAAACAGGACATTACCGAACTGAAATGTGTTAACTACAGCCGCTAGCCAACTACGTACGGTATAAGAACAACCCTAGAAATCTGGCCAATTCATATGATAATCTAATAATAATATATGTACAGTTATTCCAAAAGATAATCTGCTACTATTCTGACAATTGATTATTCCCACCAAGGTGTTTGGGGAAGAGTTTAATAAAGAAAATAGTAAATATTTGATGTGTCTAGGTTTTTAACGTAAAGAATTTGCTGCTTTTCTTGGTCATATATGATAGTATATTGTACAGCTACTGCAATAAAGGTTTGAAAATGTAATTATGAAGTCAGAAAATATTGGGCAAGCTAATCGATTGCAAACTACTAATTATAAAACGTATACAGAAACTGCAGTTACATTTGCTACCATAGGTCCTTGCACAGTAACTCGGTGTTTATCATCTCATACATTATGTCCTAAGCTGCCCCATGCTGTCCTGCTGTTCAAAACAGCTTAAACGCAGGCCACAACCTGATCACACGTATCTCATTACAAGGTTAAAGCTTTAAAAGAAAAAAAATGTCCTGAGAAAAATACGTGACAAACACCGTGGTCTCAACCATAGCTGATAACCAAATTCAGAAGAGGGCCTTTATCTTACTCAATGTATACAGGGAGTCAAGTTTGTGTACATGCTGCACCTCTATCTGAGAAACTGTGCCTCATTTATCTTGGGTGGGGAGAAAGTGAGAAGTCACGCTGCCACTTCAGCCTGCTTGACAGTAAGCTTGTTTGGGGCTGGTGAATAAAGCATGATTTTCCCTGCAGAGCATTTTCAGGAAGCCATGTTATACAGTGTATGGTTGTGCATTAGAAATGGAGCTGAAACAGAGAGAGCCTTCCTCTTGCAGAATGTGGCCTCCCAGCATTAACAAGACTGTAATCCGACTGGGTGGGATTGTTTAGCTACTACTGAACAAACCATGACGGTGCAGACAGAACGTCATCATCTACAAGCCACACAGGGGCCACAGCTAGGGCTAAAGTATATCAGCTGCTTTGTAGACTGTCAGACAATAAATCTACAACAATTCTGATAATCACTGAACTGTTGATGCCTTTTCTCAAGAAAATATATGCTATTCGCAGGATCCAGCTTTAGGAGTGTAACAATTTCTGTGGTCCTTATTTGTGTGAAATTGTGATGGGCATGTGTATTCTGACATTTAATTACTTAAGGCATTTGAAAGTGAGATCACCACAAAACAGAGCTTCGATTTTGTGCTATATACATGCAAATCGCATGAATACATTTGTTTTTTAAAAAATAGATCTCATTTACTACCACACAAATCTACAGCCAGTTAAATAAGTAGTAGTAATACAATTTCATTCATTAAACATTACCATAAACTATTATTTGTGACACTGAGACGGCGACATGTGACAGGCTTACAAGCTACAACGACACTAGCAAGATGTGGGAAAAAGTCAAGCATCTGGATACAGTATATGGGCAGGAATATGTATGAATAGATGCGAGAGAAATCAAATCTGGGTTCCTGTGTTGCATTGACAGTAACTGAAAGAGGAGGAGGGAGACAGCCAAGTGATACAGGAAAAAAAGAACATCAAGGAGTACACAAGAGGTACCCTGGACTGATGCTGACCAAACACCAGTCAGAAGTTGACCAAGTCTGAGATATTGACTAGCAAGACTCCTATTGTAACACCAGCAGAGCCATGTCAGTTAGTCTGAAGAGCTACACAGTGCCACAGCTCTGTTACTCTCTCAGCTCATCAAAAACATCTTCTTGACAAGTATCCCCAACAACCAGCATACCAGCTGAAAAACACTTATTACATCCTATAATATGGGGTCTTTAGGTTCAGCGGTTTTACCCACCAATTAAGCCCAATCATAGAGTTTCATACAGTATGGGGAATTTTGTGTGTGCAGGAGACACAGGCAGAGTGTTTTGTTTTATGCGGTGTGGGGCTGGATCCTACTACCTCTGCTTAAAAATATCTTGGCGGTACCCCGGCATAAAAAGGGAGCTCAATGTGATTGTTGTTAAAAAGAAACCTGTTTGGATGCACAGCAAAAAGAAAGCAAAAAGCTGGATCGAGACAGAATTGAAACCAAAACCATGTTTGGTGTCGCAGTTCAGTCAATGTGAAAGAATTCCAGTTGCACATTTTAGCCTCTCACAGCCACCAACAAATGACATACCTGTGACAGCAGCATCATTAGAATGAGTCTAATGGGCTGAATTTGCATTTCCTGTATGACAAAGTACCAACTCATTTACTAAAACTGAACACAGTAATCCAAGATTTCTGACTCAAGGTAGTAAAAATTTGTTGGACTATTATTACTGAAAGAAGATAACATGACTCCTGGGTCCATCCATCCGGATGACAAATGAAAACTGTCTCCCACTGCATGTCACTTTCAGCTCTGCCAACTACTAGTAGCTCAACAGCGGTCGTTGCTTGGCAACAATGACCCTGCCACAACCAGGCCAAGCAATCAATCACAGAGACTTCCGGGAGCCAGGGGAACACAGTGGAGAAAGCCTCGGCTAAAAGGCTTAGGCACAGGCCAAACAGTGAATACAACAGGAGATCGGCCAGATAGATTGGACATGGTAGTGGGGAGAAAACAAAGCTGACTCATTTCATTTCACCCTCCACTGCTAAAGGACTGTGGGGGGAGGTGGGTTTCGAATGTCCCAAATGCAAGGAAGTAGGCTGTGATGTATTACTGGTCAGTTCAAGTTGCCCTTGTGTAGTAAAGAATTTAAGACTGACCTCTGTTGGTTTTAAAAACAGCAGAAATGGAAAATAGCAACTTAACAATGGACCACCAAGAAGATTGAATGATTTCCAGACTTGTCTAATCAACTCTGGTGGGGCTCATGTACCGTTCAGTGATCCACATTCCAACATCCAACAGTGACCCGATTAAAGCTAAAAAGACAAAATGAAATTGAGTTTGAATAATGAACATCTACCACAAATATCCTCGAGAAGAAAGCATCCCAGCTGTGCTTACTATACTCTTGATAAGTTGCCAATGAATAGTTTTTTGAAGAATGAAGTGAGTTATTTAATTTAATCATGAACGAAACCCACCACTACTCTGTCACTAAGAGCTTCTTGACCAGAGAACAGGCTGTGTTTTAGGACCGCAATACTTGAACACTTTTTTAGCTTGACCCAAGCTTAGATCTGACCTATGACCTGTGCAACTTTCTGTCCAAGCTGTAAACCTGGCATAAGAGAGTCTTTTCAGTCTTTTCGGTAACATCATGTCCCAGGAAAACACGAGGCTCATCTGTCATATGGGGGGATTTTACCAAAGCACAAGCCCAGACTGGCAGCACAAGAATTAGGCAGCGCAAGACGGGAGGGGGGGGTGATCTTATCTACATTATGAAACAATTACCCAGAGATACCTTGGCAGTGACAGATCCTTATGTCTCGCCTGCACACACAGACTTGCTTTCCACAAGCAAACCTGACTAGCTGGAAAGCATGTGTGGGTAGAGCTGGGTGGGAGGGATGACAGCTGACCTTTCGCTAAATACAAAACTGCTTTCACTTGGCAAACCCCACCAGAAAGGCTGGCTTGCAGTGCCACTCCCATGGGGGGCCTCTTTCGGTGAAGGTGAGCATAATGCCAGGTATCTGGACCTCATGTATGAAGCAGACAAAACTACATGACTTCAACCTTGCAGCTGCTGTGCTCTAATTCTGCGAGGCAGGCGGAAATGGAACACACAAGAGGCCTGCTGGGCTCTTAACATAAAGTTTGAGCTAGATAAGCAATGTCAGATCAGACAACCTGGAGAAAGCTTATCCGAACGATCCATTTTGTGCCCTAATGTACTACATAGCTACACAATGAACACCACTCTGTAGCTGGAGCAAAATAACCAAGTCACTGCATAAATAACACGGGCAAATAAATATGTCTTCACCTCCTGTTTCCTCTACTACACAGAGCTGTCCTGTATGCTCTTAGGAACAAAGTACTCCTAAATCATTATGAATCTTGGGTAAATTGTGATAAGACTTACAAATAAGCATAAACAAATACATTTCACACAAGAAGCCAACTGTGACGAGATCTCTATCAACACCTACATCTATGTGTGTAAACGCTGTCAGCAAAGCTTCGCTTGCCCTCAGTATGAGCGTGCCCAAGCTTCATCATGCAATGATGTGCACACTGATATGCAGTTTTTCCCTTACGGTGCAAAACCAGGAACAACCGAGACCCAGTTTTGTTTCTTAATAAATGATGCAACAAGCACACTATGCAAATTGTGAATCTTGCCAGTTTATTGTTTTAATAAAACCAATGTTCTCCAACAGAACACTAACAGAGAGTTTTTCTATGCTGATTATAATAATTATGAGTGTTCTTAATTCAGGACATTCAAAAAAGAAGACACAACATTTAAGCTTCTTTGGATTTAGCTTATTGGAGGAGACAAGTGGTCCAAAAACAACCACTGGGTAAATATGAAGGATGGCTCACTCATAAACAAAAACACTTCCTCTCCAAGCAGTTCCTTGCCAATAAAGATAATTACTAGGAATGCATTCATGCCTTTAGGATTCCTTCACTGTCACTGAAATAGTCACTACTGAGTGGCAAAATGGAAGACAATACATAGCATCAGGAGGGCTAATTGGCATTGAAAAGGTAACATTGTGCTAAAGGGATGACATTCTAATTGGTACACACAATCTGGGAGTTATCAGTGTAGCTCTGTGCAAATAGAGATACCTCAGTCTTGTAATCATCAGTTTTCACAGGCATGAAGTGATCTAATAATTTCAAGGACATCCAGCAGCTTTTAATTTGAATTCAAAGAGCACAAGGATTAGGCCATATAGCTGTCATGCTGCCAGATCTCACTGACTGGCACATACAATAAAGCCAGTGGGTTGCAGAGGGGACATCTAGGTAATTATCTTGCGTCTACTTGTGTGCCCCACACCCGTCCAACGCTCTCAGTGGAGCTGCATTTTCAACTCAATGGGAGAGTAGAGTTCAGGCATAAAGGAAATGAACAATGCCTTCCAGGCCTGAGAAGGAAAAGAAATGGTTGTGGTGTATAATGGTAACCCCCACTTCAATGCAAGACAATTGTGGCACTAAAGCCAAGGAACATTACCCTGGCAGCTCCTAATTAACAGCCTGCAATGATCTGGCTGCTGCTGTGATGCCATTTGTCTACTGGAGAGCCATCAGACTAGACTGTTACCCAGGTGATTAAATATAAGCAGGATCTTAATTTTGTATATTACTATCAGTTTGAAGATTTAAGTTAAATTAAATATGTTAAATAACTGGGAACATGTGGTACCTTAGCTGAAGACTGACTGAGCAAAGCGGATAAAGGGAGTGTTTATGTAGCTTCCCCAATGCTAGAAATGCTGTTACTTAGCAATGCAAAAAGACTGAGAATCTGATATTTTCATGAAGAAACCAACATTAGCCGATGTAAGCTAGCTCAGTCAAATAGGAAACAATACATAGAGCTGGCTAGATGCCACAAACGAATAGTCCACCGAGCCACTTCTTACTTTTGTGTGTGTACTGATTTATTACGATCAGTAAAATGATCTCTGACGGTAACTTGGCGACGACATTCCCCTTCCTGACGTTAGCTTAGGTAGGCTAACGTTTAGCCTCCAACCCCCATCCTGATTCTCTCAAGTAGCTAGCTATCCATTCCACTCCACCCAAACCCCCTCCCCCATGACACCCACCCTGAAACGCAGAAAAAGACGTCAAATTTGCTTTCATTTCATACCTGGGGTGAGCCTGTGTTCGCCTCCGATGGCCGGAGGAGACATCGAATGCGCAGGGCTGTCGACTGGGGGACGGAGGTTGAATCTTTGTGGGGACGGAGTGCTAGGAGTCCCCGGTAGTGGATTGCACCTTCTCCGCTTGGGAGACTGGGGACTGAGGAGGGCCTCAAACTCCATCGACCGCTTTAACGTAGCTCCACAAGCCATGTTAGCGAAACAAAACGGAAAAAAATAAGTGAGAGAAAAATAACCCGCAAAAAAATGGGGTTTAACGCTCGTTGTTTGTACGTAATACGTTCCTCGAATTTCTTCTTCGCCTTTCTTCCTCTCCACAACAACGGATTTTCTTCTCTGAGTAGTAAGCCAACTGCCGACCCTGCCTGCTGAATTTTTAAAACGTCACAATGGCGGATCGTACCATTGCGGAAAAGAGGGGGGTTCTCAACTCTTTACGCGAGATATGTTTTTTGTTGTTGCCATATTTTTACCTAATCATTATCCACACTCCCTCTTTGATTAATATATTTCATTATTACCCGAAAAAATTCTGATTTTGTTGTCTCTTTCGTTATTCTTACGCTACGATTTCCGGTCGTCCAACCCTATTATTGTTGTTGATTGCTTTCCGTTGAACTCAAATTGAAGGTTCACGAGACGTCTGGTGGTGGTGATCAGGTAAACCAGGTAGATTAAAATTGAACCCCAGAGTGATGTTGCACTTTAATCTTCTTTGGTAGAAAGCAGATTCTATTATTTATTTGCCTTCTGTCAGCAGCAAACAGGCCCCACTTTAAACTGTTGCATTTCCTCTTCAAATTATAAAATCTGCGTGGATAAATAACCCTCTCTAACAAGCAATGTCTCTGTGCTGCGGCTGCTGCATGGCCATGATGTCCTGGAATAGAGTCCCTGAGCAGCATACGATTGTTAGGGGGCTGCTCACAGTACACAGTTTGACTGAAAATAGGAACGGTATTGTTTTGCATGCACTGCACGAAAACATTGGCTCTGTGCGCTGAGATAGCCTCCTTTCTGATCTGATCTTGCTGTGGTTTCATTATCTACAGGCGCCACACTGCTCCTGTTGTGTTACATGCATCAATAACCAATTTTAAGCTTCTCTGGGGTTTAAAACTCTGCTGTTTTTTACTTTTATATGCAAGGAGTTTCTCTGCAAATAAGTTTCACCGCTAAAGATGAAATAAACTTGGATCCCAAATTGAAATAGTGACTTAAAAATGTAATTGATGCCTTATTAATGCATTATAAATTACTGTACATAAATGTCAGAAAATAAAATCTTACACCCACTAGGAAAAAGCTTAACACATACTCAAAATAACATTACATAGTGTAGCTTTCATCTGTTTGTTGCTGGGATGTATTAGGCAGGATCATTTGAACTGACACTTGAATCTCCTTGCAGTATGAGCAAAATTGCTGTAGACTCCCTCTCCCTATAAGCCATCTATTGCCCCTAACAGTAATGCATCTTCTCACCAATTTTTGATTTTTTTTGAAAATGGCAGCAAAGATCCACCCTGAAAATCAACACAATGATTGGCACACAAATCACAAAAAAAATGAGCCAAAACAGAGGTCAAGTATTATTTTTAATCAGTCCATATAATGGTTGAAACAGGTGTTCACAATAGTAGAAAACAACACAAGATCCACAAGTGTCACTTTTGTGATTATCCATTTTCACAAGTGCATTGCCAGTATGCGCTCTACTGCAACTGCCAGTTGTTACAATTGCAAAGACTGTTCTAGTGTCTGTGCTCCATTCACCTCAGCACACTGCTTGGATTCATGTGGTGAACATTGTGTGAAATTCTCCTGTGCATGGGGCTTTTGTGGGGTCCTGGCATCCATGTGCGGCTAAGCTACGCAACCCTCTGGATCCTCTGTTCCCGCATGCCCGAGGTCATACGCTCAAAAGTAAAGAAGCATGCCAACAACAAATCCGCCTTTCTACTGTTTAGCGAACCTAAAAAGTCAGCAGTTCAGTTCACAGAACACAAAATTTCATAGGTGTGGGAGTGAGGCAGAGAGGTCAGAGGTTATGGGTGAAACGACAGCACCATCTCACTTTAAAAAAAATTTTTAAAAAATGGCAGCACATACACGAAACATTTCCTGTCCTAAATGATAAGTGTAAGTCCTCTTGACCTACTTTGAGTTATATTTTGAAATGATACCTACCATACTAATGGAATGAATTGGTAACTACAATAAACATTTAACTATTCTAAATAATGCCCCTATCGTATGAATAAAGTAATTCCCAGGCTTAATGTTTTTTCCTTACACGCACTACTTGCACTTTTATAGTCAATGCAAGTAAAACTCAATATGTTCAGACTTTTATGAATAATATTCAAAATGTTCTGTTTAATAGTCTTTGCCACATTAGACTTATTCAAAAAAAGCAGCTTATCAGCTTGCAGCACTGCTTATTTGATGGTAATAAATCCTAGATATGTACATTTATTCTTAATCTACAGTGACTGTGATAATCTTAGTGATAACTGTATTTACATTATATTACTCTTTTCACCACCGGCACACTTACAAAGACACAATATCTGTATTGCTTATGCTTTACTTCACCTCTCCACCGCCTTTATTTGCTGGTGTTCAGTTGTTGATTGTTTACCATTTCCGAGATGGAGTCAAGTCGGATGGTTCTGGCCCTCGGCATCTCATCCTCAGTGAACACAGTACAGTTGTTGGTTTCTACAGAATGCATCCCAGGGATTGGGTCCACTGTCAATTTTTTACACCTCCCAGTCTCGTACAGCTTTTCTAGCAGCTGCAGCAGAGCGACTCTCAGCTCTCGACAGCGCAGGGCGTAAAGCAGCGGGTTTACTGCGGAGTTGACCAGGCAGAGGGTGCTGCAGAAGGCAAAGGCCCTCTGTTGAGTACGGGTCAGGGGCACAGAGACATCAGCTATCATGAAGGAGAGGGCAGGAAGCCAGCAGCTCACCAGTATGAGCAGAATGAGTCCAAATGTGCGAGCCAGCCGGATATCCATCCTCATGCGGGCGTGACCTGTCCCCGCCGCTCCCTGGAGGTTAGTCATGGAGGATTCATGGCGATGGGCCTTCCAGAGGATGAGCGCATAAGCTACTAAAATGAGGGCGAGAAGCACCAGGATGAAGCTGGTCCAGCAGGCCAGATAACCACGGTTGATATAGGGAAACAAGCTAGAGCAGGGTGGAGAGAGGCCTGTGGGACACCTCCAGCCCATCAGAGGTAAGAAGGAGATGAAGATGTTGGCGCTCCAGAGAATCAGAAGGCTCAGCAGGGCTCTGCGGCGGGTCAGCAGCAGCTTATAGCTGGAGGCCTGGTGGATGCAGAGGTAGCGGTCCAGAGCAGTCAGCAGCAAACTCCCCACTGAGCTGGTGAAGGCCATGGTGACACCACCCAACTTGAAGAGGTAGGCAGTGGGACGGTCGCTGCAGCGAAAGAGGTGAAAATCCAGGAAGCTGGTGGTGAAGAAGCAGCTGGCGAAGACATCAGCCAGAGCAAGGCTGCCAATGAACAGATAGGAGGGCCGCTGTCGTAATGTGGCTGTGGCAGCAATCACTCCCAGCACAAGAGCATTTTCCAGCAGCGTGACAGGACCGGCCAGGAAACAGATGGAGCCGATGGCTGTCTTCTCTGCTTCCATCAGGACCATGTAGCATTCCAGATTCGCACAAGACTTGTTAACTGTGTGAAGAACACAATGATCATGATGTATCTTAGTAGATCAATAAACTGAAACAGCTGCCATCAAATGCACCCCAGTACCGAATTTGGATTGAATCATCATTTTATACTTTACTGAAAATTGCAAACCTATTGGTGATGAGGCGTTCCCTTTGGCTTCTGCAGGCTCTAAAGACGTGGGAACCTCCCATTCCTCCATTTCAACAGTCACTCTCTGGGCTGATGCTAGATTTAAAATAATAATAATAATAATTTAAATGTGTTAATCTTTTCATATCAGTAAACATAATAAGTATACTTGGAGCAACAGAGCAGATGTACCTACTGTACTTTATCTGATTGTGAGAAAAGAAGAAAAAAACAAATACTTTCACATTACTTAGTAACAAACCTTCACCTTGAGGTTTTTCACATTAAGTGAACGAGACAGCCGACTTCCTGTGGAAAAGCAAATAAAATAGGAAATGTGATTACTTTTTCTCTCTTTGTCAATATTGATCCTGAAGCTTAAAAGGAACATTAACATTTGTGAGTCAAGACAGAAAGTCATTTAGGGGTCAGCGCAAACACACGATGATCATTACAGTATCAGCTGATGATGATTGACTTGCATGGTGCTTTTATATGAACGTCATGTATGTTTAAATATACAAATCCTATGTATGTAGAAGCACTGAGAGTCATTGTCTGCATCCCAAACTGTTTAAAAACGTCGCTATCTTCGTTACAGGGATGCCCTGAACTTTCCGTAGCGCCATCGGCAATTTGTTATTATCATATTAAGGTCTCAGTAGGGATACAAACTTCATATGTGATTGATTTTTCCAGCGTGCTTCGGCTGTGATTTTACTGTATATTTAACCGCAGAGATGAGCACAACAGGAAACCCATATTGTCGGCCTATTATCATATTTAACAGGATGAAGACTGCCCCCTTTTGGAATTAGAGGGGATTGTATGTCGATAGTTAATCGGTGGGTGAAGGTCAACAGTGAGTTGAACAATCTCCTGTCGAGTGCATCGCCTGTTTGCAATCAATAGATTAAACTACGTGTGGGGACGCTGATGTGAGAGGATTAGATTGAAGTAAATAATGCTGTGCTAAACTGGAGTGGTCACCTGTAATTGTTTGCGCAGAGGACCCTAAACATGAGAAATGTGTTTTACTGGCAGCAACACGGCCAAAACACGTGAAACATATAGGCTGTGATAAATCTAGAAGGACTTTAAAGGAAAAATATTGTCAGAGCAGTGTATAAAAATACTTCCAAGTGGTTGATGGAGAGTCGTGGGCTTATATAATAGGGAATATGTTCATTTAGTCAGGTCGCTATGCCCTTCATTCCATTGTTTTTCCGCTACTGTGCTTCCAGTGATCATTATTTCTGTTTTTTCCATCACAAATGTGACACCACCTTATGAAAAGTATAGAGAAAAAACATATGGGCAAAAGAGGTGAAAGTCAATTACTTTCCACATTGCGCCTTATTCGGTTGAAGGACAATATTTCTCAATTCAACTATGAGCCATATGGGAGCGCGTGCTGGGGATATTACACCACCTCGGGCTCTCGTCTCTCGTGGTGCAAATCTTGACTGACAGAGTGCTCTGTTTTGACTCTTAAGAACCACTCATCTTTACAAAAACGAGTGCAGCAGCAGTACTTGAGACTTCATTTGTAACAATAGTGATAATAATAATAAAACGGAAAACACACAGCCATCCATTTTAGCCACATCCTTGGTGACATGCGCACGGAAATGTGGTGTGGTAATAACCCCTTGAGTCAGTGTTGCACACCATCACACTGTTTCAAAATGTCAGGAGCGTTTCTGACACAAGTAGTAAAAATACAACCAGTACTCTTTTTGTAACAACAGCAGAAAATAGAGGCTTTAAAAAGAGGCCAAAAGTATTAAATACACAGTTCAACCCCACCATTTATATAAGAGAAGTTTCAGATAACATTTTTTTCCCCCTTCCAACTTGTGAAAACAGAGATATATGTGAAAGATAAATGATAAATTCATCCCTGTATGTCAGTGGATTTTTACTTCCATAATGAAATAACCTTTTAAGAGCTTACCTTACGTTCTTGCTTGACAGAGGCTTTGATGAGCTGATGTACTGTCGCTGTCTCTCACTCTCAGCCGCACAGCAACTGCAACATGACCGCACGAACCTGACTGGTGGCAAAGTGCGCAAGTGAGGGGAGAAGATAAGGAGGGAGGCTGCGATGACAGGAGAGAAAGAGAGGAGGAGGAGGAGAGAGAGAAATAGAGTGATGAGAGACACCAAAAGATGCTCTTTTGAAGAGTTCTAACTACAGCTGGGATCAAGGTTTTTTTAGGTTATCCACTGTCCATCAAAATCCACACTGAGCTGATATAAAACACACATTTTCATACATTTGAAGTAGAGTTTAACGGTAGTATTGTGTCCTTCATCGGTGACATTTAAGGGTTTGAGGCAGGAAGAGTGAGGTCTGGGGAGGCGAGCACTTAAGCAGGGGTGTAAGGTGTGAAAAGTCTGAGGGGAAGGTGTGAAAAACATGTTGATTTAAAAAAAAAATAAGACACTTAACCTCCCATTTAGCTTCACAAAAAGGCTGTGAATTTGTTGTTTCAACCCTGAGAGCATTTCTGTGATGCCTTGATGACCTACTAAGTGGACTTTTAATTAAGATTACTTTGCCAAACCATGTTTCTGAAGGTGAATAATGAACTTTTAGTCAAGGAAAACACATCTTGCCATTGGATTATTCCAACCGTAGCAGCAACAGTTTTTCCTTCCACTGCTTTTGCTGATTACTTTCCACTCATCTTCATTTGACAGACAATATCTGCCATCGCACAATGTGCAGCACACACCCCTTCCTTATAGGATCGCTGGGTTTATGCTATTTTTATAACACGTTGCTTGAAGGATTACAAGAACACCCAATTTGCTTGCCTTTTGTAGAACGGAAGGGGCTGGCAAGATAATGAAAAAGGTGCTTTTAATTACGTCTGGGTCAGATTGTGTGTGTTAGACAGTGAATTAAGATTGTTTTGTTCTTAGTGTCTTTACAAATATGAACACCTCAGTTTGATTAATTTACTTCGAAAGTGAGTCCGTCTGTTTTACCAGTGTATGTTCATCCACTTTCAATGTTTCCTGTAATACTTTGAAGCTCAAACGTGTCCATTGCAATCCAAAGAGAGTACTAACCCAGCCTTGACTCCCAATCTGAAAGCATTTTAGTGTTTTATTTTCTGCTTCTGCCATTCCTGATAAATGCCCACTGAAGCGCTACACTCATGGGTGCATCCGAGTGTAATACTGCTTGTAATCCAACAGGGGGCACTGCTAGGCAGCCTTGATTTCGAGGACAGCAGGAGTGATTTTGACAGTGAAATCAGACCGACGGGTTTAAAGTTAGTCGAGTTTATTAATCTAAATAGGTACAAACTCAAAGTCACCGAGACGTCTGCTCGGAAATTGAGGTCATGTATTTTAGATTAAGTCCCTCTGGTGAAAAATAAAGTTCAATAACAATTTAATCAGGTCACAAAATCGCATACCTGAGGCACTCCGAAATAAATGAGCAACTTATTTTAGCCCCTCAATTTAGAGGAAAGTTAGCTCAATAACACAGCATCACTAGCCGGGGCTACCAAATTACATGACGAGAATAAAAGGTCAAAAATAGTGTGTTTGAAACAGGTGCCATCTCCTGTGCAGGCCCGGTCTTCTCCTCGTCTGACCTAATAGGTTCAGCAGGCCACGGAGGCAGGAAATGTAATTAGGAACAGACAGCGCAGCTTCAATAAGATTTCTACTCAGTCTGTCCAGGTGCAGCAGGAACACAACGGTGAACAGGCAAGGCTGAAGCCTGAAATGTTCAATTACATCATCCTGTTACACAATCCCCCTTTCAGAAATCACCCTGGACACAAACATCGGGGCTGGCTTTGCTGCTTCAGATTGATTCAGCTTGAATCCATTAATCAAATTTCCTCTCCTCATTTCCAGATTGCCAGACCCTTCGGGGAGCAGTATCAGATCACTGATGTGAAAAATACAAGAATAAATGAACAGATCATGAAAAAATCAAATTACTTCATGCTAAATGCTTTAATACTCCTTAATTATTTACTCTGGTTCTTGTTAAATGAAAGGCTTAAATTCTAAATATGGAAATTTAATGGGGCAAATGAAAACTCAGAGTCAAATAGCTTTCTATTTTGAACATTGCCTTCATACTGAACAACATCTTACACGTTTCATTTACTGCATTTGCCATTTACAACAAACAGCTATTGTTAAGAACTGGTTTAGCACAAGCCGCAAATATGCACACGGCACCCTCTGTCCTTTAACTCTTGAACTGAATAAATAAAATCTCACCAGAAAGTCAAACATATTGTGTCTAAAAATGCTGTAATTGACAAAACGTCTGCCACGTGTGAGAGATTTTTAACAGAACAAACTGTACTTCTTCCAAGTGAGGTGCTGAAACTCTCAGATTCCCAGAATAAAACAAAACAATCTTGACCTCAGGGTCCTCAGTTGCAGAAAAAAAAAGACAAAACAAGAACAATAATCTCGTCACATTTTCTCACAGCCCTGCAGCGTTCACACAGAAAATATATTAATTTTAGTTTTAAAAAATATGCTTTAAAGGCATCTAGAAGGTCAGACATCTCAAAAACAAAATGTTCCAATAACCTTATCAGCAAGGCGTGTTCCTGTCATAATCTAGTTGTCCATTGTGAGAGACAGTCTGTTTGAAATACATGATAATTGATAACTCTCTCTATTCTGTTGTGTGCTGGTGCCCCACTTACCACATATCTATGGCCCTACAACAGCAAAGCCTGTGTTTATTGTAAAGTCCTTTTATGGTCCTCTGTACTTTGGCACAAGATGGAAAAAGGAATTTAAAAATATTTTGCAACAGAGTGATTTCCTTTAAACGTGTTTGCTGTTGTGACAAAAGTTCTGCGATTCAGTTCCCTCTTCGTTGCGTGAAACTGCTTCTGCTTCTGTTCTTTCCCACTTTGCTTTGTGTGGGCGACTTTCACACGTTTCAGACTATTCAAATTCATGTGAAAACTCCTACTTATGCCCAAGAACTGCCATAAATGATCAATACTGGGAGAGTCTATCAGTGTGTGTGCAGGTCTGAGAAAGAAGAATGAACTTGGCAGCTTTTGTATTTTCCGTCGCGCTTCCAGCCTCTATTGTACATTCACCGTGTGACATGTTTACACTGCCTCCTTCGCAACAAGTCAAATATGGAGACTTATCCACCTCCTATGTTCTGTGCGACCTACAGAAACCTCTCGGTGACCTACTTTCCTTACATAGTCGGGCACAGCCCCCTTCAAAGGTTGGCTTGCTTCAGGGAGTGGTCCACCAACGGCGTCGAGCTACGTGCACCAGCTGACGCGGGCCGTGTTGCACAACTGTTTTAAAATCCAGACGCTCTAAACGGGGAAAGTTGTGGTGACCATGGACTTAGATATTAGTTAATCTGTCACTCTGGTTGTTTTGTAGGCTTTAGACTTAGACCTGGACACTCCCATTGAAAGGCTATAACAATCGGTGTCTTTTAAAAGCCTGTGGCAGGATAAGTTTAGACCAGCAAAATCAAAAACAAACAAGAAGGTTGACTCTCAAACAGAATTTGTGGTGAATGTAGAGAGTTATTTAACAAAGGTATGTTAGTAGTAGAGTGAAATGTCGACCCACTGTTCTAATTTTAGATCCAAATGTCTAAAATAGGTAAAAACATGTCGCGCTACGGTCTTTTAAAAGGCCAAATTGAGAGCAGAAGGGAACATTATTCTAATAAAACAACAAAATAATTTAGCTCTGACTGATACAAAGCTGTAGCTACACATTTTTAGAAATTATTTAAACCCAGATCCAGCCATTAGTCCAGTATTCAGTTTCCTAAAATTGCACAAATGCTTTTTTAAATTATGAAATTTAGCAGATGTGCTTTGTGTATATCATTCTTTTTGACATTACACACCTGGTAAATTTAACAAAACATCCAGGGAAGGACGGTTTCCACTCTCGACAACCCCAAATGACCTGTCGACATGTTGGTGCAGATTTATGACAATAAGCCATTTATATGGTGGCAACTTATTTAAATGGTCGTTTCTAAATTAGGCCTCTCACTTGATATGAAGGCTGTAGTGACATCAACCCTGTGAATTCAACAAATAG
Source organism: Stegastes partitus (assembly GCF_000690725.1). Taxonomy (NCBI): domain Eukaryota; kingdom Metazoa; phylum Chordata; class Actinopteri; family Pomacentridae; genus Stegastes; species Stegastes partitus. Next base: position 258,824 of record NW_007577932.1, read on the forward strand.
CCCATCATATCCATTTTATATAAAGTGGATGGATCGCAACGTATAATTTCAGGGTTTTCCCACCAGTTGGCAAATTCTAAGACGTTTAAATGATGGGTTTGAGTCCAAGACTTTTTGTTTTCGTCCCCAGGACAGATGAGATGAGGGGGGATGGGCGGCCGAGCTCACAGACAAGAGCCGCTGTGTGTTATGACAGCCTGTTGCAGCTGTTTGGAGGCAGCACAACAGGTTTGACAGACGTGAACAGGAACAGAAAATAAAAATCAGTTATTTCCTGTTGCAGAAAAAGCATGAAGCACTTCGGTAAATCAAGAGCGTTCGGTGATGTGCTCAATTACGCGAGAGTACGACGTTACATAACATTTAGCTGCACGTATTTTCGAGTTAAACCCTTCACACAGCGTTGTACGCATCGGTGGAGCGATTTCCTACGCGATACAGCTCGAAAACGTGAGGTTTTCAGTGATGGAAAGTGGTTTGTTTCTTGTTATTTCCCCCACTTCTCTCAGGAAATACCCGAGTTCCAACAAAGGACAGGAGAGGAGGGCCAGCCATTGACGTCACCGGTCTGGCAACAGGGGGTGAATGCGTCTGTGTGAGTCGTCGCTGATTGGTCGCTGGGTTCCTGCTCGATGCGTGATTGGTCAGATCGTGACGGCGAACGGACTACATATCTGTGCTGTAGATTCCATTTTGTTGCAATTCAGAGTCGGGAGGGAGAAGTGGAGGGTGTTACGGCCGCTGTGAACGCCGCATAAACATCGAAGGTGACGGATTAGTGGGAAATATAGCTACCTGTACTTCCTACATAGTCCGCCGAGGGATTTCACAGACTAAACCACATACTATTCTGACGAAGGGCTTTCAACCACCAAAAGCCTGAAGAAGTCGGTAAGAGACGCAGTTTTGTGCCTCGTCGCCATATTGAAGTTCAGTTTCTTTGTTTTGGTTCGGTGCCAAAGTAAGAGTGACCCATATTATGAAGGCGTTATTTTTTCTGTCAGTACTTGGGGTCGTTTATGAAAATCCCATACATCGATTTTTTAAAAAAAAATTATGAGTTTTTTTCTGTCGAGCACTTGCTGTATGAAGCCTGAGCCGCACAAACAAAAGTGGGATAACATGTCGCAGTTTGCTTATGTAACGTTGAATTGTGATAATCGCCAGAATTGTACAGTTGGTAAACAACGTAATTGTCATAATGCAATGAATGGACGATCAGCTAATTGATGGTCGATTATTGATTTGTGGTGATGACGCACTCTGAAAAGCACTCGCGGAGAAGCGCATTAGTGCTTTGTTTAGATGACGAGAACGCATTTGAAGGCTTTTGACGTTTGGGTTTGGTCTGTTTTGCTCGTCTCACTGACATTTCTCTGCACCCGAAAGGCCATCGACTTCTTGGAGCATCGTGCGCCGAGGTGAATTGATGTTCAGCTCGGCTTCACGAGAAAACAACGCTCATTGGCACATGAAAACCTCAGACCTTGCTGGACATAAAAGTGCAGCGAGAAGTAGAGAGAAAACTACTTCGAGGACCTGGGACCCGATCGGAGGTGGAAGATTGAAGAGAGATCTCTGCTTCGTCGATTTTCTGACAACAAAGAGGTGAGCTGGGGCTGTTTTGCTCTGGATTTGTGTGGGGGAGGGGCGACACTGCACAGCCCGTCTGCTGTTCCTGCACGTAGCCCTCGTCCTTGTTTTTATTGAGACGTGTGTGCACGGTGGGCGGTGAGCAGTTTACCCTGCCAGTAAATAGAAAACCACGGAGCAGATCACAATATCTTACCAGACTTGCAGTGTAATACTGTATTCTCCTCTTGTAGGTGACACGTAGTGCAGAAGCAATATGGGAGGTGGAGAGAGGTACAACATTCCAGTTTCCCACCCTGAGCGCCCTTTGCCCAAGAAGAACCATCACCTTGGCAGGGCTAAGCAGAGAAGCCGTGACCAGAACGGAGCAACAACAGCAGCAGCATCTGCAGGAGGGGCAGGGGGCCTTCACCACCATGGCCACCGTCGGAGTGACAAAGGCGCTGCTTACCACAGGTCTCCAGAGGCGCGGCAGGCCGCGTCTGCAGAGAAGAATGCTTCTGTCCGTTTTGCCACCAACTATGATCAGAACTGGGAGGGTGCAGTGTCTCACCTCAACACGCTCCTGGCTACCCAGGGCAGCCCGAGCTATGCAGGGCCTAAGTTTAGCGAGCCACCCTCGCCCAGCGTGTTGCCCAAACCCCCCAGCCACTGGGTGTCTTTCCCATTAGGCTCCTGTGACAACAGGGAGATGATGGCCTTTCAGCTCAAGAGCCTTCTGAAGGTGCAGGCCTGAGAGGGATACCCACACTTGATCGTTTCAAAAAAAAAAAAAAGAAAAGCCAATGCATGGACTGGGACTCTGTTGAGGCACCCACCCACCAGGAACGCCTCAGTGCTGTAATACTTTTAGCTGTTTTTTAGGCTGACCTCTTTGAGGGTTAGTGGGTATTTGCAGCAATGTTTTGCTGGTAATGTTTAACATCCATTTTAAAATCAATATTTTAAAATATTACAGCCTTGCAGCCTTGCTGGTCGGTTATGCCTTCAGTAGAGTTAGTTTCTGTGACTAATGACAAACTGGATATCCTTTGTATTTGTGTTTTGTTTTGTTCTTTTTAATGTTGGCTGTCAAGAGGCAGATTGAGTGCACTTTTAACCCAAACAAGGGTGTAGTATAGGTCAGGTTAATTCCCATCACTTTTACAGTCCATTTCTGTGGACAGACATGCCTTTTCATTTACATAGGATCTATGAGGATCCTTTGGAGTCACCTCTAAACCTTCAGGTGCTAAAGCAAGTTCACATTTGTAGCATTTTTTGACAAGGGCCCGATTTCTTTTCGTATTTGTATCTCATTCTTTGTTTGAGATGGAAAATGCACTCAATTGCAATTCTGCAGGGAAAAAAAAGCTATTTTACTGGAGTTGAGCTGTAGTTGGTGAGTACAGGTCGAAAGTATAACCTCAAACAAAGGGTAGTAAGAGACCATGGCACACAGGCCTTGGACCCCCAACTCCTGTATCCTTTTTTATTGCGCTGTGCGCACATGCACTATAGGAGTTGGGTGTGTCTAAGGTCCGCAACACTCTATCATAGCATTATTTTGTACAAGTCCTTTTTTGTTGTGGTTGAAAGATGTATGAAGTGCTGTGTGTAACCAAAGCAATGTTTTGCTGTATTTCCTTTTTTATTTTGGACATCTGTGTGGTTGGCATTGTTGCCACTGCCACTTAAACCTTGCCAGCCCGAGTGGTGAATGGGTTGATGTCCCCCGGGTTGCCTAAATGTTCATCTGTTCCACTCAGTACTGTTATTGTTCCTCAGCCTCTGTCTCTTCAGGGCAGTGCAGCAGCTTTAACATGCGGAAGAGGGCCTGGCTTACATGTGGGACTGTGGAGTTTCACTTTCTTGCTAAGTCACATGACATGGTCCTGTTGGCTGCGTGCATTCATGCGCAAGGTGAGACAGAGCTGAGGAAGGTTTCTGAAGTGAAGTAGCCCAAGGGGCTCAACATGAGGCAGGAGGCTGGTGTTTGTGTTTACAAAATAGGTCTCAATGGCTGACCATCCCATAATCAACAGACACTTGCTGCCCCTTGCCTCTGCCTATTGTTTACCCTCTTGCACTGCAATCAAACTTTTTTTTTTTTTGTAAGTTACAGGCCAGGATGCTATTGAAATGATGGAGGCGCAATTGACTATCTTCCTATGGATTCTCTATTTTTGTGATTCAATCCTCTATTGAGGCTCTTTTTGCTTTCCCTTTGCAGAATTGGAGCTGTTCATGGCCAGCGTAAAGACGACAAAACAAAGTATGAGAGCTTGTTAGTATGTTAAAGAGCCATGTAAATAATGAAATGTATAAAGTACTTGTAGCATATGTACATTTGCAGGCCAAGTTTGAGGCCTGTCCGACAAAAGTATTTTTAGTAATAACACTGAATGTATAAGACATGCTAAGGACATGTCTTAACTTCAATACTGAAGAATATTTTTGTTAAAAAAATCTGCCTATAGCATTTGTCAAAACCCCCTGCACTGTAATCTTTCCAGAGATCTTGCACATGTTTTTTATTGTTTTGTATTATGCAGTGTAGGGTGAAAGATGCTAAGTGCAAAATAAGTAAAACTGCAACAAAATATCAATTGGATTTTGGGAGACTTGCATATGTAAGGATTTATGAATGTGCTTACAGTCTGTAAGCGTGATGCTTTTAATCTTAAGTTGACAAACTTTGTGCCTAAGTTAAAACTCATGCTGAAACTGACAATATCCATCAGATGGCAATTTACCAAATTTGACCAAATGTTTCCATCAGAGCCACTTTCATTTCTCAGTTGTTCTTCCGCCAACTGACAGCTGATTTTGGCTCTGTGCTGTTTAAGTACTGCCTTCTCTTGGTTCTTCATGTAAACCTTTCTTTCTTTCTTTCTTGCCCAGATTGAGTCGTGCATGGCAAAGTCTCCTCGTTCTAAATTTGAAACTCTTAAAAATTGGCTGTTAATTTGTCCCTCTGATATGTCACCGAATATTAAGAAATGTGCCCTGTTTAAAATTGGTATGAATTGGTATTTAAAAAATATATATGTATAAGAATACATTCTATGAATTGATGACAAAGTTTTACAAAAAAAAAAAGAAAAATAAATCCCTTCCCCTTCCCCCCTACTTCTTGTCTGTGTTTGAATACGTGTTGGTGCTCAGAGCAACTGTTATAATGATCATTGCTATGTTACCAAAGTCAGAGTATGCTTTAGGTGTTAATTTTAAAAATAACAACATGGTGAGAACTTCTTTCTTTATTGACAAAGGAAAACAGTTAAACAAAGGTAACATTACTGAGGGTGACCTGGACTTGGTTTCACTCACTAAACAAAGGACATGTAAATTGATTGCCGTTCATCTCGAACACATTCTCACAAACAAAATACTGGTAATCATCTTGGGAACCAACTAACTACATTCAGTATATCACCCATAGCCACAGTAATTACAGCTACTCTAGTGTACTGTTAACCTGCTGAAACCAAGCACATAAGGCCAGGGCATGTAGTAAATACTGGTAAGTTAGGGACTTAAGCTTATTACTTTAATATTTGTTTACATAATACACTAGAACCAAACTGAGACACATGACATGTTATGAATGTAACTTAAAATACAAAAATATCATTGGTAAAGCCAAAGCTACTGTTATTGTCTTTCAGCACCCAACGTTGCAGATGTACAAAAAAAAAATCCTCTGGTGTCTGTTTCACAAAGCAGGTTTAGTGAAAAATCTGTTAACCCTGAAATGAGGGAGAGTTTCCCTCACTTCCTGGTATCAACTGTGCTTCAACGATTCATTTCAGAAAAACCTTTTACACCACGTTTAAAAAAAATTCTTAGCTCTTGCTGCTCTCATTCCCTTGGCAACAGATTCCTCCTTAATGAGGTGATAAATGCAAGCAGTGAGCAATACACTGTAGTTATAGTCGAAAGTTATACAGAAACATCCTTAGACAGACACAAACGGAGCGCTTGGGGGGGGAACAAGCGAGTCAGTGGCCTCCAGACTTGCGTCCAGCCCAGGACCTGGAGCGAGAGCGTGACCGAGACATGGATCTAGAGTAGGAACGGGATGGAGATCTCCCCACGGGCTGTTTTTGAGAGCTGGAGGTCGGGTGGAAGTCTTCGGCCGGGCTGTGTGACCGGGACGGGCTCTTTTTGCCTTTGGGTCTTGATCTGGATGGTGAAGGGGAGCGGGAAGTGGAACGACTACGTGAACCTGGTTCGTGGTGTGTCCTGTGGTGGTCGCGGGTCGGAGCTTTGTACCTGGTAAGATGAACATTATTAATGCTCAGAGTGGGCACAGTGAAATGTTAGTCATCACTGCAATACCGGAAGATGCAGCTCAGCCTACTTGTCATTTTCGTGGCTTCTGCTCCGTCGATGTCGACTGTAGGACCTCGACCTGTTGAAGGAACAAGAAACAGCTTTACTGAGTTACTGTATAACTTGGACGCACCACCGTGATAGGACAACGAGTACTGTTGCTGTGTGTAATAAAGCAGAGCACAACTTCCTGATTATACCAAAAGGAATAAGTAACCAACACAATATGACCCAAATTTTAATCAACTAAATTGTGTGAGCTTATCAAATCACACCTGAAATAAAACATGCATGATTTTCCAATATGATAATATGACACATAAACCCTGTGAACATATTGTAATGAGTGAGCCTGTAGCAGCTCCTCTTCTATAGCACACACAGCTGCAGATGAGAAGAGTCGGACCAACTCTACAGACTACACTTTTCAAATAAATGATTAGAGTTTACACATTTAAATTCAGCTTAACAAAAACAACTCATTTTGTTTGTTTTGTGATACATATTAAAATTTGAGTTGCATCTCTTACAACTTCTTAAAAACACTACGAGGGGCGTTTTTATTAAACTCAATACACGCATTTTAAATCACCTAATTAAATATAGTGTAAAACTACAAAAGGTTTCCTGATAAACTGATGGTTGCGGTCTTCAGGTGTAAAAGGTGTCAACCACTCACTCTCTGGGGCTTTCAGATCTCCGAGGGCGTCGCTCAAAAGAGGGGCTCCGGGACCTGCGGCGGTCGTAACTCCGGCTCCGGGAGCGTCTTCTGCGGCCATCCCGTTCGTCATCGTAGCGGGAGAAGCTGCGAGGGGAATGGCGCTCCTTGGCCTTCATCTGGTTTGGGGCTTGATGAACAAATTTAGATCAAAACATTAGGTACACTTTTCACACACAGTGCTGTATGAGGTTTATGCTCAAAGGCAATGTGTCAGATGTTCATACTCTTGCGGTCTCCCTGGGCGAACTGGATCTCGATCTGGCGCCCGCAGACCCATTTACGATCAAGGTTGTGAAGAGCGTCTTCTGCATCCCGGACATCTTCAAACATGCTGGATTTGTTAAGGCCCTTTGTTTTGAAATTTGAAAAGTGGGACAGACAACTGCACACATGCACAACAAGCAAGAAAAAAAAAACAACCTGCAACACAGGTTGAAAGCTCCAAATCCAAACACACACACAGCTATTAGATCAGTGAGGTGAGAAATCTGTTATTTCAGGTAACAATTTAAAACTGAAAAAAGTTTCTAATAAATCATTGGTTTGGCATATTGTAGCAAATTTATGGTGGATTGTCTTCAGTGATACCAACGGCAATTATGAAACATAAAACTGAATAAGTTGTCCCATTTGTGATTTCAGATTGTGAAGACAAGACAAATATTGATGGTGATCAAATTTGGTAGGATACAAAAAGTTTCTCTTGTTACCTTTAACATGCTTGACCTTTGACCTTCAGCTTGATCTTTACTGTCTTGGCAGAAGAACTTGAGGTTTCCTGCTTGTCTTTGCCCAATAAACACTTTTCCTCCCTTTGGCAGACAAATGGAAGCCTGGGTGCTCTCTTTTTTGTCCTCTTTGTATCTTCATGCTTTCGCTTTCTCTTTATTTTCCAAATTCCACTATTGCTTGTCGCCTGGGTGTCTTTGGCTTGAATCTACTCTACAACCGCCTTTCAACTTTCTTTGGTGTGGGGTCTCCAGAACTGTATCTTTACCATTCTGAGGCAACAACAGAAGAAATATTGGTTAGGAATAGGTATAGTGCTAGAGATATCAAATAACATGAAAAACACAATTACAGAAGCATTCCCATGCAAAGGGATAAACACGACATGATACTTCACCGAATGAATAAACGTCAGGTCAAGTGTCACTGAACCCACAGCAACCAAAAGTTCAGATTGAATGCTTTACAATCCCCTAAGCGAACACACCATTTCCAAATCAAAATTAAAAGAATAAAGGATATTGAATGTAAGCAAATCCTCTTGGCCGCCGTGTATAGAAGTCAAGTGGAATGTAGACATCTACAATAGGCCCATAACGACCAAACTCACGTCGCAAATCCTCTGGCCTAAAGTGTCATGAAATAAGCACATTTATTCTACTGGCTACCATGTGAATTTGGCTGGAGTCCAGTGTGCAGGGTATACACAAGAGCTGGTGCCAGCACAGCATATCACAAAAAATTAGAAGCAGACAAGTCTTGTTATCCTCCCACTTCATAGGAAGTTTCCTCATCTTAAGAATTAAGGTGAAATTGTGCAAATAAAAAACCCAGCCAGCCAACGTCAACTTCACACATTCATCGCAGCCGTAAAAGCCAGAAATGGCATGCATCGTCTGTTTTACAAAAGTGGGGAAATTACAGGTTTGTTAGTTATCCTACAAGTAGTATAAATGTATTAACTGTATTAAAAATTTAACTCTGAAGAACTTAATTAAGTGCTGTCTCTCATATGTTGGTGATTAAAGCTCTAAAAACTGCCGATTTAACTGCTAAGAGACTATTTTTCTTACCAGACAGTTGTTCAAGTGAAAACTATTCACACAGAGGGCTCTGGATTATCAAGCGTAATAAGGGTAACACATCTCGAGAGACAAGTTTGAGTTTTTAATACATTAAGTAGACAAGATTTCATTCACTTCCGCTGTATTTCAGGGGTAAGCGTCACAAATTACACATAAATCTGAAGCATATCTGCATGTCTCGATAGATACCACAGGTGAAGTACAGGAGGGAAAAAAATGTGTGATGCAGGCAACCTTTATTAACACTGTATGAGTTCTAGTTTAACTTCTGAAAGTCTAAGTTGGGTCTGTTAAAACGTCTTAAAAACACTAATAGGGTGTGTCATGGATTGGAATGTACCATTTTACAGCAGGGGTCTCCAATCCTGGTCCTCGAGGGCCACAATCCTGCATGTTTTAGATGTTTCCCTCTTCCAACACACCTGATTCCAGTGATCAGCTCATCATCAAGCTCTGCAGAAGCCTAATAACCATCCTGAGCATTTGAATCAGGTGTGTTGGAAGAGGGAAACATCTAAAACATGCAGGACTGTGGCCCTCGAGGACCAGGATTGGACACCCCTGCTTTACAGGTTACTGTTCAATGAGAATAGCACACAACAGCGTGGGTACCAGGTAATGACAGCCCACAGCAACATCAGTCAAAAATATTTTAACCTTTTCCAATACTGTATTGGTTTTTATACTTAAAATTACACTATCATCAGTTACTTGGGTTTACCTGTTACTTCAGTTTTGACAAGAGCTCAATAAGTAAACATTATAGTTATCAGCAAACTTGCTTAGTTTCAAAGTTTTGTTTTGGCCTCCCCTGCGATGTTTTATTCATCAGTTTGCAATTACATATGAATAACTGTTAGATCCAATCATGTGCTAACCTGCTACTAGCTTTTGTAGCTCGACTTGTTTGGAGATGGGACGTGACAGCTTATAGCAAATGGTAACCACGGCATTATTAATTTACTAGTAAATTAATTTAAATAGACTGTTAAAAAAGAGAGACCCTGTTGTCCACAATTTTGCACACACGTACTTAAAATAAAGCAGTAAGACAAGAACACTAGTTCACTGTGTAACCATGAAGGCTTTACTGGAGTAACGTTACCTTCTGCTACAACAGTCCTTTCAGCTACCTGTCTGGAAGGTATTAGCAAACCCCGTAGGAGGAAATGTGTTAAATGACAGCTGTTAACGGTTATCTGGAGCTACTTTAGCTTATTAAATAACTAAAAAAATAAATCCGCTCTCAGTGGACTCGCTGGTAGCGCTGACGTCAGTTCGCTATTTTGGGGGAAACTGCTGTTTGCTAATTAACTAGCATCACGTTAGCTTGACCATGCTTGCACACACGCCAGCAGGGGTTGGAAATGAAAACATACCTGGACTCGTCGGCGATGTTTCTAACGAAAAGAGACGTGTTAGGAGGCCTCAGGTACCTCGCCATTTTCCGCGGCCCGTTAGCTACAGCTTGGAGGCCGTGAATTCGTTTATTGCAGCTATTTGTCACAAACCTTGATGCTCTGCTGCAGCTGACACTAGCTACGTGGTCAGAGTATTATGTTCGCTCTGCGCATGCGCAAAGCTCTACGGCCACGAAGACGTACTGCACGCACACACACACACACACATACGGAGGCCTATTTTCGTGACTTCAGAGGACATTACGTTGACGTACATTCATTTACTTTAACCGTAACTCTTACCGCAGCTTTATCCGAACCTGATCCAAAACGTAAACCAAGTCTTTCTCTTAAACCATCGTAATTTATGTAATCAGGATTTGCTTTTTATTCCCAAAAAGGAGGTGTGACTGTGGAATGTCCCCACAACAACAGAAGTATACACATGCACCACCATGTAGGTTTCTCAATACACCACAGTTACAATACTTTGACCTGACCTCTCCTCGCACTGATCTGTTTCATACTATATATCTTTAATCCTGAATGTTAGGTGTATGTATCACAAAGAGAACGGTGCACAGGCATTTTCAGAAAGATGACACAAACAGCACTTTTTAGGCAACTTTTTTTCATTTTTTATTTAAATAGACATTGGTTTCTTCACTGTCAAGTTTACATCTTTTTGCTCTTCCTGACAAGAGTTGTTGAGCCCATGGTCAAAGTCTGAAAAGGGAAAGAGAGAAAAAAAACATCTCAATGTGCATGCATGAGATAAAGAAATACTTTTTAGGCTTATTTTGTTGGATCTAGATATGCCCGTTTATGCAAAACTGAGCTCTGGTAAGATGCACTGTACCTCAATCATCTCTCCTCCCTTGAGCTCCTGGATGTGGCAGAACTTGCCAGTTTTGCACACCATTTTGCTTCCTTCCATGTTGACAATGCACTGTGGGATTAGAGAAAGACAATATAGAATGAATCCCTCTAAACAAACACTAACATATATAAAATCCAGTCATGCCAGTTATTATCACCAGTAGCACTTTGACTCTAGTCTATGAGTGTGACACAGCATCACAGGACTGCATAACAAAAGTTACACAGTTGTGCTTTAAAGCAGTTTTGCATCTTACGGTTCTTGCAAAATGAAAGGCAAATGAGGATTAGTGACCTTAAGCTTCTTGCCGTCCATGGTGGTGATGTCAGCCTCCTTGCCGATGGTAAAGGAGTTGGTCACAGACTTCCCAGGGGTCTTGGAGGTGATAACAAAGTCATTTCCAGACTGCTTGATTTCAGTAATTGGCTTGATGTCCTTGGCCATCTTGATGACATCTTCTGGGAGTTCTGTGGAGCAAAACACACGTTTTTCATGCACCGTAAAGCTTATAAGTAAAGACTGATGACTCTCTGGATGACAGAACCATGTTGTCTTGTGTGGTTGGTGAAGCCGAATCTATCAGACAAACTAGTTTTCCTTCACATATCAACCCATTTCTTACCCATAGCCCTGAGGAACTGCTCGTAGTTCTCCTGAGCGTAGACCTGCCATGTTCCACTGAAGTCCATGTTTCCGAGAGGGTCTGGGTTCTCCTTTACCAAGGTGGCTGAAGGCTTTGACAGCTGTGTGAAGCTCAACACAATGTGGAGAATGTGAATATGCCCCCACACCTTTTTATAACGCGAGGGTCCTGGTACAATGTCTAATGAGTAACAAACTCCTCTGAAGTAATAACTTCTGTTTGAACAACCTGGAGTTCACTTACACCTGCTTGGCCAAACCTCAACTGCCACCAAAGATAGATGGCAAGTTTAGGTACATGTTTCATAAAATATGGGCAAAAATTTTGTGTCTTTCATACGTAAAATGCATATTTACATGTTTCCATAGTTATTTGTGATTAATGATCGGATGCAGAGGGAACATAAAATGGTCAGATCTTCATTTACTGTCCACATTCCTCAGAAGAATTTCAGGATGCAGGATTAACATCAGAAAATGCAAAATTGATTTAATACACATGTATTTTCATCCAAACTTAACTTTGTGCACGTCTGCAGCCTTTCCTGCATCTCTAAACCTGCAAATGTGAACGTGCCTTACAAAGTGGCGGACAGCAGTGGGGTCAATGACTCTGCGGACTATTTGCTTTTAAAGCGAAAGACACAAAACTACTCATTGCAAAGTCTTACACAAAGTATTCTGTTGTCTGTATTTAATAATTGATCATAATGTTTGCCGAATAAGAATGTAAAGATATAGGAGTTCTCACAAGAATAATGCACCAGAGAAAACTTGAAACTGCTTTATTCAGAACACACACAAACAAACGACACACCTGTTTCACCAAAAGCACATTCCAGAAGCCGAGGGTTATGCAGTTTGTGCACTCACAAAAGCACTTAAAGCGAGACCACATAACTATTGTCGGACGATGCCACTGTGGCCATAAGTGGCTAAATGATAAGATGCAGTGCAGCAGTAACATCCTGTCGGGTATTGACCTGAACATGTAAAGTGTCCTGGGGTGACTTATGTTATGTTTAATGCTATATAAATATAAATTAAACAGAACAGTAGCACAGATAAAGAAAATTCAAAAGAGAAGCGTTTGAGTCAGCAAATTGGCTGAGTAATGCCAGTTATAAATGGATATCTGAACTTAGTTTAGCTAATTAATGTGTTTTCAGCTAATGCTAACATGATTGTTAACATTGGCTACTATAATAGTAGGCCTCACTATGGTGGTGTAAGCCAGGGGTGTCCAATCCTGGTCCTCGAGGGCCACGGTCCTGCACGTTTTAGATGTTTCCCTCTTCCAACACACCTGATTCAAATGATCAGCTGATCATCAAGCTCTGCAGAAGCCTGATAACGATCCTGATCGTTTGAATCAGCTGTGTTGGAACAGGGAAACATCTAAAACGTGCAGGACCGTGGCCCTCGAGGACCAGGACTGGACACCCTGGTGTAAGCTAATGTGGGCTAACACCAGGCTGTGTATGGTTAGCTATAGTAGTAGCTAATATTTGATGATGTAAGCTAATCAGCTAACATTTTAGCTTGTGTAAAGTAAAAGCTACTGCACCATGCTAAGTAAGTCTGTAGGGCTTTTCGTGTGTGAGGGGAATTTAATTATTTATTTTTCCAAGTTACATAGTCTTGTTTTAGGAAAGAAACATCTATACTTGTAAAATCTCCAAGCTAAAGCATAACATCCCTGCAAAAAACGTAATTTCTGATAGAATTTGCAGTGTTAACCCATCTCCACAGCGTTAGCTGGAGGCTTCTCCCCGTACTTGTAAACGCTCACCGTCACATCCACCGTTTCAGAACCATACTGGTTACGCACAAAGATGCTGTACTTTCCAGAATCATCCATTCTGACGTTGTGGACAGTGATTGTGCTGCACTTGGGCTCCTTAGTGATGGTAAAATGGGTCTGGTCAACGATCTCCCTGTCGTTACGAAGCCAGAAGATCTCTGGGGATGGTTCGCCGTCAATGAAGCACGTCAGGCAAAGAGACTAAAGAGTGGAGGCAAGAAAATATAAAATGATGGAACACACTGAGGGTCCAATCTGCAAGAATTAACAGTCTGTGACCACAGCTGATCCCTGACAATGGCGTACCTTGCCCTCCATGATGGCTACGACATCAGGAAGACCCTTTGTCACTTTGGCCCGCTCTGAAACAAAAGAAAACAAACCAACAATGACTCTGCCAACACCCACAGCTGAATCTTTTATTCTTTGCCGAGAACAAACATATTTTACGATCAACACATAACCTGTGACTTACTTCTCTCAGCAATGGCCAGTTGCCTGAGGAATGAAAACAAAGGCTCAAATCAATACAACACTGTACGGTGTCAGGTATCGGAAACTCTGCTGAGGTGTTTTTCAGGGAACAGTTTTCAAGCAAAACAACCCTTGTGTAGGTTTTTTCCAAAACAGTATGTTACCTCTGACTCCTCTCCTCTTCTCTGTTAGTGACACAGCACACCATGCCTCCTCTAATGTATATGTTGCAGCACTTACTTCAACCTCTGGTGCTCCACCATGATGTCAGCAAAGACTGAAAGTGATAATAATAAAGACGATGAAAACTGAGGAAACAACCTTCTATCATGTTGTTTCAGGCGAGATCCTTTAAACCAACAGGACATGTAAACACACCTTTTTCCGTCAGGTCAAGAAACCGTTTGTGTGTCTCTTTGCCATCAAACATCTCCAGGGTGTATTTGCCTTTATCGCTCTCTGTTGGGTTTACGATTTCAACCCACACATTCTGCATGCTGCTGCCAGGCCTTGCCCTGCCCTCCTGGTCGATCCTCTTCTCCCTAAGAGCACAGATATACTGTTTTTATACAGTCGTGTATGATATAGATAGAAACTCAGGTAAACAATGAACCTATTTGTGTGTGGCAGATCCTTCACAAAGTCATGCGTGTTTGGTGCACAGTTTAGCTTTTGGCCTTGATCAGTGTACTGACCTTAGTCCTAGAGATGGTAAACTATGCATTACAGTTAAACCGCTCCTGGTACTTATCATTGATCAAATATCAAGTAATTTGGCTAAGTAAGTGCTCTGTGTCCAACAAAAAAAGAATGTTATTAAGGTAAAGAAAATTAAAACAGAAAATTGACTGGACTGACACACTACTGTTCATCCAGGGTTTTAAAACATTGTCAGTCTGCTTCTCACAGTTCTCTCTTTTGCAGTGGCTATTCCTAAACACTCCAGAAGGTGGTGCTATAAGCCTGAGTTAAAAAACAATCTGTTGCCTGTTCCAACCTAAACACTCAGGGTTATTATTTGTTCATCATTATGCATCAATATTTGGTTTCCTTGAAAATTTTAGGTTCTCCTTTACAATTTAAGCTTTTACAGACATTGGTTGCAGAGTATAATGTTTAACTGATTATAATAAACATGTAGGATGAACCAGGAGCTTCACTATCCAGAAGTGAAACAGACACCAAAGCTCTACTTTGTTTGTATTAGTAGGAGTATTATATATTACTAAAGGAGCGCCACTCTTTACCACAATATGAAGAAATGTTGCAGTAAATTAATATGCACTTCAGTAAAAGTACTCACACCACAATGTAAAAACACTCCATTAGAAATCCTGAAAATGTCACTTAAGTAAGCATTTAACTTTTCTGTGCAGGGTTAAAACCAATCACTTGTTTTATTAATCTGCTAATCAGGTAGTTGATTGATTGTAAAAATTTAGAGAATAGTGAGAAATACTTTCACAGTTACCCACAGCCCGAAGCGACACCTGTTTTGTTCGACCAAAAGTCGAAAAAAAAAAGTAGATAGATATGCTTACAATCCATCACTGTTAACATAATGGGATGTGTGTGTGTGCATGTGCAGTAGGCGTAGCTTCTTTTCACGGTCTATGCTGTGTACATGTGCTTTAACTGCAGCTGTGTGAGCGCATCTTCATCGATCAGCCAGTTTTCGTGCTTGTGACAGTTAAAGGGTTCAGCGGCATGATGTACATCTTCCTGTCTTTTTGCTTGACATTTACAGAGTTGCACCTCTTTGACTCGTAGTAAACAATGTGATCACAGTCCTAGATCCGCATGGTGCTGAAGATGAAAACAAATGCCCCTCGCCTGCGGCTTGTTCTCTCACAGAATTTAAGTTAACTTCATATACTTCCTCCTTGGCAGCGGCTACACATAGGATGTTAGGTCACAGAGGTGTGGACTCACTTGAACTGCCAGCTGGTCTTCAGGAAGCTTATATAGTATTTGAGTGAGCAGTAGAGCTTGAAACCTTCGGCGGTGCTCTGAATCCTCAGCGGGCTGGCCGACAAAGCTGCAGAGAGGCCGGGGTCCTTGATTATTTAATGCCACACTTTGCATATATTTCAGGTTTCTTAGCGTTTTTAAAACAAAGTGTTTCTCATCTCGGGAGCTCAACACATTAATATTCTGACACATCATAGTTAATCAACACGGCTTTCAGGTATTTTATTGTCACCAGATATAAAAAAACAAAACAAAACAAGTCACTGGCACATTTCACAAAGGTTGTTCTGAATTTGTGTGACTCACCACACTGTCTGCTCAGCTGCTGGAGAAGCTTGTCATACTCTGTAAAAAACATAAAAATAACTGTGCTTTATTTTGCTGTTAGACCTTGTTAAAAGCAGGAAAGAAAAAGCACACACATCTATCAAATAGGTGCAAAATGTGTTGTAATGCGCAGACGTCCTGTGTGTGGATAGGAGGTCGTGTCTCACCGTCATCCAGTAGCTCCAAGGTGCTCACATCCTCTCCTCTCCCATCCGACACAGCAGCTCGGTATGAGCCCGACTCTTTCTTTGTCACCTGAGGAAAAATCGTATTAAAATGCAACACATTCATAACTCTTCAAATTAATGACTTGATATGGAGAACACCCAACCACTTAATCTGATCTTTCATTTCTAAGCTTTCCTCGGCCGCGTTTAACCTTAAAACACGTTTCAAGGTGAAGCTGGGAGAATCTCAAAGTAAAACTTGTCTCGACTTAATCCTATAAAAATCAACTGTCTGTCACTGTGTTTATCTCCTTTTTGCTCTCTACACCAGCTACTACTTATGAATGCTGATTCACGCATGCCCGGGCTCTTATCTGAAAACAGAACAGGGCTGAATTCTTTTTTGCGTACCTGTGGGATGGTGAGCGTGCTGACCCCCGATGATTGATCATAAACAAACTGTGTCACCGCTGTGCCTTCCTTAAACCACTTGAGAGATGTGTCCTTGTTTGTGTTTGTAACCTGTGTGAGAAGAGATATACAACACCTGTAAAGCAGCACAGAGTGAAAGAGGACACAGTCGTCTTTTTGCTGCTTGGGTTTGTCTTAGTTGGCCGTTTTTATGATTCAGATTGCTCTTGGTTTATGTTAAGGTGTCATTTAGGTTGTTTATGGGGTTAAAGTTTTACATGATTATGTTATTGAAATTTTATTTAGCGTTTTACAGTTTATTTTGAGTTTGTGGCATATGTTGTGTGTCTTATGTTGTTTGTTATTGACACCTGTCTTTACAAGATATAACAGAAACTTAAATGTAATAACGAAAAGTATCTCATTTCCTGGAATATTTTAACTTAGTTTTATTATTTCTATTAGCAAAACTACATTAATTCACATTAATAACAGTAATATTGAATGCGATGGTACGTTAGTCGTCTTACTGCCATTAGGAAGTTTATTACATAAAATGTAAAAAAAATACCTTGCATTTTATAATTAATTCACAATCCTCGTTTACACTCCACGACAAGAATTCCTGGAAATAAGGTCCTTGGAAAACAAAGCAAATGATTATCATTCTGTACTGAGCCTTAGAAACAGTGACCGTAAGACAGTTATTTATTCAGAACAAACAAAGCATATTCATATTTATAACGAAAATGATCAAGTCAGATTCAGACTGAGTGATGAACCCGAGTGCTGAGAGTGACAGCTGTCTGCAATGAGAGCCGTGGGATGATTTGAATCAGCATACAGGTAGCAAACATTGCATCGTGTCTCTTTTTGCATCACAGCATTCTGCTTGTAATGGACAGAATGTGCTCCGTGAACCTGGAGGCTCACATGGACTTTAAATCGTGAACCTGGTGGGAGATAGTCTACTTGCACCAGCGGGCACTGGGACATTGGCCTCCACGCACAAAAATGTTGTATAGCTTCATGTTATCACATCCCAGCACTCAGGTGAGGAAAACACAGAGTTCAGTAGCACAGGAAGGTTCATTCCTTTCTTTATGTGGCTCTTTAGTTTCAAGAGGTTTGAACGAGACAAAAAATTATACAAGATTATCAAAAGCTTTTGCGACTATTCAGTGTAAACTCTTCACCTTAAAATGAGATAAAGGAGTCTTTTAAGGCAATGAAGCACCACTCACTCACTGTGTAACACAGTAGTGCACCTCAGGTTTTGGTAATAGTAGGTGAATGCTCAAAGAACATCCACTGGTATCGACTAATGCTGCGGGGCTTTGATCATTTGCTTTGGTTCCATTTTAATGTATGTTTTTGATGTTGGAAGTTTCCTCACCGGACTTTCTCTGATGGTCGCGTCGTTTTGCATCAGCCAAGGCCAGAGTCTGGCGGAACTCTGACAGAGACACAATCGATATGAGACTGAATGCAAAATGAACCCAAACAACAAGCAAATCCCACAGGGGGTCAGGTGGGAGCTGATTGTAAGCTGCTGTCCCATAAGATGGTTAATTCAGAAGCAATCTGAAGCACCTAAAGTACACATGAAGGTTGAGCTGAAGTTGCATTTATACAGCAATTTATACAAAATAATATATATCTTTATTGATAGAGCTTCTAAATGTAAACAGAAGCTCTAATTAAATGCAAAACTTCTAGATTCAACATTTTTGTGTTTAGACAGGCCCACATTAATAAAGTAGGATTCTTTCTAGGCAACAGAAGACATGGATTAGAGGTGAAATAGGTACATAAAAGTTACCAAAATATAAGAATAAGATCCTCTCTATGCTGTAGAAACACTGATGAAATTGAAATCAAGAAGATCTTTGATTAAATGCAGATTTAACATCACAGAAAAGTTTTTCTATCATATTTATACATAATCGAGTGAAAATTCTGCTGCTTTATTTTGAAAGGCATCTGCCCGTCTCAAACAAGTTGGAAAGCACAAAGCCTAACAATGCAAAGGGTTAAGGCAATTTTAAAATTCCAGTAGCACAACACTAGTATCCTACTTTCTAATAAGAGTACATACATGGCAAAACAATAGCTTCCTCCCTTATCTACAAGGGCACATACTGGGGGGATCAATATGTGCTGCACACTGTTTTACCGTAAGAGTCCAATGAACAAAATACTGTCAAGCTTTTACTTGTTTTTGCAAAGAAAAAAAAAAAGATCAGTGTGTAGAGGTTAATGCCACCTTTTCTGATCACAGAAAGCATTTGTCTTTATTACCAGCATCCAATTTTTATTTTATTTTTTCAACCTAATCACGTCCATGATCTGTGCATAATCTTTTTTTTTTTTTAAACCAAAAACATGTGGAATGGGAGCGTATGAGAGGATCTTTCAATAGTACAAACAGGTTCTTGTTATTGTGTGATATGTATTCACAAGGTGTACATGTTAGAATAGGCTACATGTTTTTTTAAGTAGTGTGTTTATCACTTATTTATTATATGACATGTCTAATTTTCTGTTCCTTGTTTGTGGGCCTCTTTGTTGCTTCCCTAAATTAGTCTTTCCCTGTGTATCATGCAGGTAATACGACAACTCTGTGGCAGGTGAATGAATTACTTACTTTGATCCACAAAGACCAAAGTGAACTGGTTCTTGGCGCGGCCGTCCCTCAGCTGGGCGGTGTACGAGCCCTTATCCTCCGGCGAGAGCTGATCAAACAGTATCTCCACCAGACCTTTGGCCTTGTCGAAGTTGATCTTACGGTGCTGCAGAAGAGCAAACAAATGTTGCCACACATCTAGTTCACATCAGCTCGTGTGCAGACAAATGATCCCCAGGAGGCGGGCGGATGCACGACTTGCAATCTACCGTATAGACGACGGTTCCTCGTACACGGAGAACATATCATGAATTAGTGCCTGAAGTGTTTGAAATGATATGTGTGCGTTGTAGATTAAATATTCTAACACTTGCAAACACAAACACACAGAAACAAACAGACACACAGGGGAAACAGTCTTTGAGCTAATTTTCACGGCTTTTATGTTCATCAAGATAAGTGTACGCCTTGCATGTTGATAGGCCTCAGTGGTGGATGTGATTTGTGATGTATGGCAAGCCTAAGGGTGCTAATCAGCTAAATGGCTTTTGAATTCGCAAACCTCAGCTGTGATCATTTAGAAATAATGTGTAATCAGTACTGTTCAGATGAGAACTCTGATATCAGGAAATAATGGAATAAATGAAAATGAAATACAGGCGATGACTGGAAGCGGCTGAATATAAAGCAGATACGTGCCTCACCCAAACACAAGCCAACCCAGACATACTAAACGCGACCGACAGCGTTGCGAAACCACAATAAATACACGGCGTTGTACCCGCATTTCTCTCTGTGGACACGCTGATGCATGGTTCAATAACCTCGACGGCGGAACAGATTATTTTGAGCGCGGTGTCGCAACATATATCAGCGATAAGGAAGTTTGTTCACATTCAGGTAATGCTCCTTGATGATTTCTGCTTCTTTATTTTAGGTCATCCGAGTTCAAACTGCACTTTAAAATGGCTGATGAAATCACTGCGCATCTATTTTCCTCGTTCCTTGTTGCTATAGCGTTCCATTATTTTGTCTGTTATAGAGTAAGAATGTTTATGAGATTGCTTTTTTTTTTTTTTTCTCTCTCTTCGCAAATAGCTCCTGTGAGAGGTTATTTTTGAAACGTGTGAACCGCATATTAAATATAAGGACAGACATTCCTACACGACTCGTGCAAATGGTGCCGTAAATACTTGTTCTTAGCGTGTGTCAATATATTTAACACGTCTGCTGCTTTCAATTTCAAGAAGTCATTTCACCTAGTAACAGAGCTAAAATAAGGTGATGACAGACTGCTGATTTACGACTCTGAATAACGTTTTGCTTGAAGAAAGATGCCCAAATTGCTCACTTGCTTCACTCGAGGTTTTCTTTGGCATCTAACCAAAAGTGACACATTTACCAGATGTGAGCTCCTTCTCCACCTTCACCTCAGTTGCTCTTCCTGTCTTCCAGACGTTGTAAAATTAGCTCAGTTGCCAGACCTTTCTGCGGCCTTGAACACCTGCTCTTCATCTTTGCTGGCAGCCGCCTCAATTTCCTGCCTGACAGGATGTTTGTTAAAACACTAATTGCTGTTTTGGATTCACAGTGACTCGCCATAAACACAGACGCATGCTTGTTACGTAAACCGTGCAGGGCCTCATGAGATCTGGAATTCCTGCTGAATTTGATGTCACTATTTTGAAATTTATCTGTGAATACGTATAACAGAAATGGAAGATATGAATCCGATTTGTCAACATTTGGCGTGAAAAAGCATGTTTGGACTAAAATACTGGCTTCCTTTTGGATTTCTAACTTTAAATCACACCCAGATTAGTGTAACGTAATTGATTCCATGTGGAAATAAAAGCTTTGTAGCAGAGGTTCCCAACCTTTGGGGCAGGACCTGCAGGAAGTCCTAACAAAGACCAGTCACAGGATAATTAAAAAGATGAAGTCTAATGGGTGAAGTTTTATTATTCAGGCCTGTGAGCTGGTGAAAAATCTCTCAAAAAGGAAAAATGCAGGTTTGTTTTAACTCTACTGTCCTCTAAAATACTGGCACAAATCCATGAAAACCATTGCTCATGACTTACGGTGACACTAAGGCCATAACTCCCATGTAGACATTGCCTTATTTGACAGGGTCACAAGGACGCTCTGTTTACACATTTATGCTGAGCGCCAGACTGAATTTTTCATGCACTAATTAACCTGATGATGACTGGCCAAACTATTCTACCTTGTACCGATGATATAAACTGTTGCTCTACCCTCAGCGGAGCAACCTTGAAGTCAGCAGCTCAGGAAGCAAACTGTTGTTGGATCCTTTTTTTCCCCCCAAAACCCCTTAACCACATGAAGAGCAGCGACAGTGGTTGTAAAATCCTCTAACGCTGACAGACTGCGTGACCTTCTCAGTTTTCTAAACTGCAGTAAAGCAGGATAACCAGCGCAGCGGTTCTTACCGGAGTGCTGGAGATTTCCCGGTCATTGAAGATGAGACGGAGCTCAGCGGCGTTGCTCAGACTCTCAGTTTGAAGCCAAAGACGCACGCTGCCTTTCTCAGAAACCTCCACCTGCCAGCCGGACTTCAATGCTATCACTGGCAACGGGAAGGCAGATGGAGTCACAATCCATGTAGAAATACTGCCACCGGTGTCAAACACGACTGTTCAGGTACAATATGCATGAGAATGGACAGCAAAAAACAGCATGTCCAAGCTGATAATGTAAAATCTCATCTGAGCACTTCACTTCAACACTACGAGGTCTTAGCGGTACATACGGGGATTTCTGACTTGCCAGCTGAGTTCTTTGAGTCGATCCAGATCTGCAAAAAGTAAAACAGAAAATGAAGGTTAATCATACTTTGATCAGGACACACATTCTGTAGTACAATGACATTGCAAAAAAGTACCAGCGGGTAGAACAATGGCTGGCAAAGCTTGATTTTTAAGCAGGAAACTGGATTGAGAACATATGCTTAGTTGAACAAGTGACCTTGAGGGAGCTGCTCTGAGGTTTACAATTACTTGCTTGAGAGAAAAGCCTGATAGCCCTTAAAATTAAAAGGCTCTGTATATTCCTGCTGCTGTCAGCTTCCTCAATAACACAAGAAACAATAGAGCTGAACTGCTTTGTTTTTCCGTTGTGGCTAAAGTGAAGCTTAGAATTGGGCGAGACAGTCTCCTGACATGAACCTGCTGCTGTGTTTTACTGTGCTTCTTTACACGGTTTACCTTCAGCAGTGAAATCGTAGCTGGACGACAGGTTGGGGTTGTCGCTCATCTCCACTGTGTAGAGGCCCAGATCCTTCTCAGAGGGGTCTGTGAAGGTGAGGACTGACCTGATTGGCAAATTGAAAAACAGACAGATACATTTACAGAGCGACTTGTTTATCTGCCCACCCAGCAGTGCAAGGTGCTGAAAGTGCTGTTTTGTGCTGTCACTGTTTAAAATGTATACCGTAATTCCTTTCTGCCAGCTGAGCATTATTGTAACAAATGACTGTTTTCCATGCTACAAATAAATAGGATGCGGGAGCTGGCAAGCGAGTACACGGAGTGAATCCCAGAATTAACTTGTCTTAGGACGTTTTCTCCGTCCACAGTCTTGGTCAGTTTGAAACCTTTTGATTGTTGCTGGGACTGAACAGAAAAGATGGGATTTTTTTTAAGTTTGAGTGGGATTGACAGGTAGAAATTAAGGAGTTTGATACTTCCACACAGTATAAAACCAGATGTATTACAAATGTTAAACACTTTGGTTCATTAACAGTCTGATATCTTCACAGTTGGAGAGTGTATACATGATACGAGGTGTGTCAGAAATGCTTCAGCACTGGTGTCACAAAAGATATATGTCAAATCCAAACTACAAGTTTTCCCCTTCCAAGTAATCCCCCTGGAGTCTAACCCACTTTCCCAGCCTTCTCCACCACGCCGCCATGCACTCCAGGAAGGATTCTTCTGGGATCCTCCACAGCTCAGTCATCACAGCCATCTTGATGTCGTCCACGTCTTCAAAACGGGTCCCCTTGATGACCCCCTTGAGCTTGGGGAAGAGGAAAACATCCCATGGAGCCAGGTGTGGTGAGTAGGGAGGTTGATCCAGCACAGAGATGTTCTTCTCAGTCAGGAACTGTCAGATGTTCAGGGCATTGTGAGCAGACACATTGTCATGGTGAAGCAGCCACGACTCTCGCCTCTTCTCGCACACTGAACAACGCAAACGCCGCAGGATCTCTTTGTGGACGTGCTGGTTGATCGTCTGAAGGGGAAAACTCGTAGTTTGTAGTTTGGGTTTGAAATATATCTTTTGTGATATCAGTCCTGGAACTTTCCTGACACACCCCATAGGCTGCACATGATCAACCTACCTGTTCTTCTTGGTTTCTGCTCTCACCCTTCCAGCACCAATGGGCTCTGTGTAGTTTTTGTTCCAGAGGAACTTGCTCTCGTCGTTCATCTCTGTTGCCTCGTAGCCCAAAAATATGAAGCCGTCATCATCCACACCGATCTCAATGTTTTTGGTGCCTGGAAACGAATGAGCCAGTTAGAAAGTTGTAACTCATGTGGCAATT